>NC_135564.1:3712860-3892860 GCF_964340395.1 Glandiceps talaboti | reverse complement strand
TATATATTTGTTTATATTTTAACTTATACCAGTGTCCGTCAACCATCTTCAGGTCAAGTTCTTGTCAAACAGGATTAGGGTTAATTTTCCCCTATTTGGTCTCAATTAATTATTGTTACTAGAGAGACAAGGAAAGGAATATTTGGTAAAATTTTGAACAGTTCCTCATTTTATTCATCTGTGTCAACTATAACCATAAGTTGAAATGGAAACGTGATAAAAAAGACCAGAGGATTTTAGTATCAGTAGTAATTCTTCCAAATTACTGACTCTGAATTAGTGACTATCATGGTTGTAAGAAAAAAGCTGTAAATTTACGGTGGGTTTATTGTTGAATCATTTTTATTCTAAACGGATGAAAAGGTGGGAGAATTTCGGTCAGAAAAACACTGTAAATGTATAATATTGTTTTACTAATGAGTCCTGCCTGACAGAAAGTGGGAGAGTTCCAGTAGAATTAGCTGCATGATGTTTGTCACAAAACGGTATTAAAGATATTGTATAATATTACATATTGGTGAGTCATGCATTTGTGGAGTTTCTTATCAAAAATTTGATTGATTTTCAAAAAATATATTAGCTTTGCTATGATTTATTGGTGGTTTTATTTATCATGTAACTTGTTGAGTTTTACAATCCTTGAAACCTTGAAGGGTTTGAAGTGTGTTGAGTAAATAAAAAATAAAATGCTGATTGATAATGTGAGGAATCATTACCTCCTTTTCATGAAGTGAAATGTTTCAAATTATTGAATGAATGGAATTAGCTTGTTAACAGCACTAGTGGTTCTTTGTTTATCTCTCATGTCACTGCTTGTGTTGAGAATGTGAACAAGTTGGTAATTATGATTTAAAATGTATGCACAATAACCTGATTATAACCATGACAACGTTATTCAGATGAAGTCATTATGTAAATGTACATGCAATAACCTGATTTAATACGACTATGACGTTATTCAAATGAAGTCATTAGGTAAGTGAACGCACAGTAGAGATGAACACAGGAGTTAACACATGAAGCATATGAAGTGTACATGTGATAATTCACTTGTAATAATGTAAATTTAACATCATACAAGTGGTTGATAATGACTGTGGCTTACTGAATCAGTTCTAAACATTCTCAACAAGCATTGTATGAGAGATAAATGGTGTATCACTAGCACCATAAACAGGGTAGAAAAAATATAAACTTGAACTTAAAATTAATAAGGTTTGATAATTTATGGATAATTAATTTTTTTTTCTTTTTCTTTTTAAAGGAAACTTCATAAAATATAGTTGGAGTAAACTATATGTTGAGCAAGTAATCATGACAGAGCATAGTGAGCTGGTATCCGAGATACCAGTCGTTGAAAAGATGACAGCACAGGAACGTCTTAAACATGCCAAGAAACGTCGCACGCAACAACTGAAGAGGTATGCTCAGAATGAGAAAGAAAGAGTGAAAAAGGAACGTAAAGGAATGCGACATCATGGCCATCACCATCCTAAATCCACAAAACGGAAACGTGTGGCATTTAAACATAACGTTGTGCTTTTAGAAGCTGCTGCAAGAGGAGACGTTAGTGAAGGTATGTAGGATTGCCATGTAGTCTACAGTTGTATGGATTACTATGTGTGAAGTATAGAAAAGTGACTTTTCAGAAAACCCTATTTTACCGAAAAATTGTTGTTGTTGTTGTTTGTAGTTCTCAAATAAAACAGTTGCATAATTCCAAGAAAATACTACAGTTTGATTACATTATCATCTAATGGTTTAGTAAATTTTGAAAATTAAAGATGTAAAAATTTACAAACATTTTATAATAAACATTAAAACTCATCCGTTTTTGAAAAATTTTAGGATCACCATCATATATATTATTTTAGAATAGAGAACCAAATTATCTGTAATTTATTAGCAGTTCAATTCAAGATAATCCCAGATTTTGTGTGATAACCGAGAAAAAAAAATACAACCGAGATTTCGATTTTAAAAAATGGTGGAATTTTCATTTCTTAAATCTCTGCCAAGGATTTCACACAAACTTCTATTTTGAAAAGTTGTTGGAGAATTTCAAGTATTTTGAGAATTTTCAACTACAAGTCAATCAGTGTATTGAAAGAAATATGTTTCTTCTTTCTTACCATGTATTCAACAGAAGTGTTGTTACATTGCCATATCAAGACGCATACTTTAAAATCGTTGCCAATTCAAGCATTTCAAAACGGAAATTGAATCACACATATTGTCTCAAATCGAGGTACACAACTGATATTTTACAACATTAGCGTGTCTTGTAATATATTTTGTATTTCATTATACTCTCATCTCAGTCTCTATTTTTGTCTTTTGCAACCTAAATTCTGACAGAGTGCATGATATATTTTAGGTCAAAGGTCACAACAGTTGCATACCGAATAAGTCAATGTTTGAAGGCAGACAAAAAAGCGAGAAACCCTTTTCAAACGAAGAAGGTGTGTCTATTGTGTTGGCTTTCCTCATGAGCAAATCATGTAATGTGGCTGGGAATGTGGTACAGGATTCAAAATAGTTGAACTGTGCATACTGTGAATGGACTTAGAAGGAAACGGAAATTACTGTTTTGCTATTGAATTGGGAAACGAAATAATGTGTGCTTTCAGTCTGGTTGTTTTTTGGGTTTACTTTAAAGGTAGATTACAAAATATAGTGTCAATTTTACACTGAACATGGTGCATGTAGATTTCTGTCCTAATAGCCATGTTTACTGCAGAGAAAATGTGTTAATTAGTGCTGACGCAATTCAAATGTTTTAATGTTTCTGTCTATTTCTTTCAAGAATCGTTTGAAGTAGTGAAAACAAATTACTAGCCAGTGAATGTGTTCAGAATACACTATTGAGTAAAAAGGTGTGTTAAGGTCATGCGATTGTTGTCATGTGTTATTGTTAGAGAATAAGCATTGCCAGGTCTTCAAAGTAAAAGCTAGGAATAAAAGCAGTGCGTGTAGTCATGTCTAATGTAATGTTAGATCATTCCTTGAGTTTCAAGTTTCTGCTAATATGGTCCTTGTTTACCAATGATGGGAGCTATTAATACTAGCTTATTCCATGTTTAGGACATATTCAGCTAGCCATGGCTGATCTCTGTTTGTCATTACAGTAGCTGCCATCCTTGTTTACTTATAGTACATGTATAGTTAGTATGGTTTTTGTTAGCCCACAATAATATCTATAGCCTGATCCTGATTAGCCAGTAACTCTGTAAAGTATAACCTCCTATTTGTACAAATGTAGGACATTTACTTCACTGTTCCGTAGTTCCTGCAGAATCATTTTACCTCACTGCTCTGTAGTTACTGCGGAATCATTTTACCTCACTGTTCCGTAGTTACTGTGAAATCATTTTACCTCACTGTTCCATAGTTACTGTGAAATCATTTTACCTCACTGCTCTGTAGTTACTGTGAAATCATTTTACCTCACTGCTCTGTAGTTACTGTGAAATCATTTTACCTCACTGCTCTGTAGTTACTGCAGAATCATGCGAGATAATACTGCTGTAGTAATTCTGTAGACATTAGGATGCCTAGATACTAAGGCCATAATGGATTAATGGAATATTTTTTGTTAAAAGCTTATGCAACCCAGTAACAGAGGAGGAAATCTGTACAAGGAAACTATGATTTTACAGACTTATTTCCCTGTGGTACGATGTGACAGTAAACATGCATTTAGTCATGGTTAGCCCATAATAGCAGTTAACTTGGTCGTCAGTCACTTTTTAACAATATTTATGAATTTGAAATCAACTAAACAGGTTCTGCTATGTAGAATTTATGATGAAAGTTAAATGTAAGTCGTGTTTCAACGATATAAAATATCGATATTATCTGGCATGGCATACAAGTTACAATCAATAACTGCAATCATAAATGAATGAATATGAACCATTAAAAAGTTATTAAAATCATAACATAATTGGTCATAACAATTTCGCTCATGTCGACAATAGGATTATGAAAAACAGGACATTGCCTTAGAAACTGAATGTATTGACAATCTGTCAAATCTAGGACAGCACTGGAGGTGAATTCCATGGTATGATGGCTATTGATTTATTCATAATTGCAAACTGTGTCATTGCATTTGATGACACAGTTGTGATAACCTAGTTTATTGATGTTGTCAGTCAATGTCAGTGACTGTGTGTTAACTCGGGGATAGTGTAACACCAGTGACTGTGTATTAACTCAGGGATAGTATACTAGTGACTGTGTGTCAACTCAAGGATACAAAATGTAGTGTCTATACCAGTGACTGTTTTAACTCAGTCAGTGTAAGTGACTATTAAATTTGTCAATATCCAATGACTGTGTCATCAGTGTCAGTTACTTAAACTTAGTCAGTGTCACTATCAGTGACTTAGCTTACTGTCAGTGTGTGTTGACATAGTCAATTAACACCAGTAACTGTGTCAAATCAGTCAGTGACTGTTAACATAGTCAACATCAGTGACTATGTTAACTCAGTCATTTTCAGTAACTATGTTCCTTAACTTAGTCAATCTCACTGACTGTTAAGTCATTGTCAGTGATTGTTTGTTACTTAATAGTCAATATCAGTGACTGTTAACTCAGTCAGTGTCAGTAGTTGTATTAACTTAAGTCAACAGTGACTTTGTTTCTTAATTAACTTAGTCAACATCAACTTGATTGAAACATACACATATATGTACAATTCCCCTTCACCTTGTCAATCAGTATACAATGTAGACGACATTTTGTGAACTCAGTGAAAGGAGGTGATGCTGTGTTAACTCAATGTTAACATGAACTTGACAAATATGTTGGCCTTGTCAATCAAATTAGGTGACCTTTTGTGTGTACATGTATGATGTACTTGCTGATTGTATATAAAATTCTTATGAACTTGACTAAATTATGCATATATCATGCCTTGCCCTTGTCATTCAAAGTTACTGACTCTGTGTTAGATGGATGATCCTTTTTGAAAATTAGTTTCTTATCGTAACCTTGAAGATAATGGGACTGTCAGCCTGTTAAATGGATGGAGATACATTTGTATAAGTAAGGCTGTACTGTGTACCTGTACATGTTTGTGGTGCATCTGTGGTGCAGTATGAATACAGAAGAATATTATGAACTATATTAATTTATTATAGTTCCTGATTTCTGTGATAAATTATTATGTTTAGAAATTATGCTTTTGGCATTGGCATTATCCTATCAGTGATATTGTGTTTTCCTGATATAGCCATAGAGGGCATTATTTTAAGATTTTTTTGTCAGGTCCAAGAAATAAAGAGTCGGTTATAGGGTCATGATAAATATAGAAATATTAAAATAGAGCTGTGAGTGCCTCCATATCAGTGTGACCCCGACTATTAACAGCATGTGAATGTGTTTTAATGCCCTTGTTATTCAAAGTTTCAGTAATACAGTACAGAGGAAACTTGATGGAAGCATCACATTGTCCCCATTTGGTAGGGCACAAAGTTACATGCAGTTATATTTTTATAATAACACAATATTAATGTAATTAACTCATATAAAACTGTTGTCATTTGAAGTACATGATGCTGAATGAATTATTGAAATATTAGCGTGATTTCAACTGAAGCATACATGCATGATAGAATGTTTGAAACATTTTAAGAATTGACCTGGAAGCCAACATTTCAAGTAGGACACTTTTGATATCTTTGATAGCTTTGTAGTACTTTTTGTTCCACAATACAGACTGTATGACACTTCCCATTCATCGGACATATATTTGTCATATAGTATTGAACAAGCTTCCTGGTACCATCAATGTGACTTATTACACAGAAATTTATGACATCGTAAACACTAACTGATATACAAGTAGTTATTTATAGGATCAGTAAGTGATAATGATATTATAATATCAAGCTGTGGTATCACAACTGTCCATAGTGTTCAGTAGTGTTCAACAGGCTTGGCAAAACCATGTGATAAGAAAGAATTGCTTGTCCGCGGTGTCTCTTATTTATACCTTTAACTACTACAGATCAATTCAACCAGAAGAGGGCTACTTCACTAGTATGTACGGTCGTCCATATTGTTTATTTGCTCAATCGAATATGAAACAAGATAAAAATAACAATTGGATGATATAATACAAGTACAGGTATATACAGTGCATAATAAACATCATTATCATGAAAGGATACACAATAATATTTTCTTGAGTTGGAAAGACAACCCATGTGCTTGTTTGAAATACCAATATGTGTACATTTCATTCAATACACTTAAAAAAAAAAGTTGTGGTATCAACTAAGGAAACAAATTTTTTGTGATGGTGAATACTATCTTCTGAAAGGAAAATTCATGTGAAATTAAAGTACATGTACTGGGGGTATGATGTCTTTCACTGTGAAATTGCAGATTTTGTTATAGTTTTGAATATGTACACTGCCTTGATCACAGGGTGATTAGAATTGTACAACAGAGGAACTGCTATCACCCACTTGTGTAATCTACTATATTGAAGAGCAATAGATTTAGTTTGTGTCTCTCTTACTGTTCTTAGTAGTCCGGCCTAAGGCTGGATTACCAGTGTCGTAAAATTTGCACTGTGAAAGTGTAAACTGATGTTCTTTTATGGAGTAGTCAGATTTCTTGTTGGTTTCAATCTGGTATTGTGATTCGGGTTACTTGTATTTGTTGTTTGTTTGTTTGACACAATGACATGAAATTAACACAATGGAACAACAAATGTGTGGCATCTATTGTTACCCTGGTGTCACTTTTGGCTAAAATGTTTTTAAAATAATCTAGTCAAATATAGCTGGAAACCCTCTCTCTCCCAAGCCTAGTTGTAGACTTCAAGAACTATCACTACTTACACTATTCTGCTATCCTAACTGACATTTTTATTTTGGAATTTAAACTCCGTTCTTTCAGGAGCGAGAATTCAAAAATTCAAAATGTCAGGATAGTGGAATATTGTAGCGATAGTTGTTCTCAAGTCTACAGGTACATGTAGGCTACTCTCTCTCACACAAAAAAAATGTAGGTTTCCAAGCTTGCCTAGCAGAAGTATACGCCTGTCTGTAAAATTAAAAATGGCACTGTATAACAGGCACAATGCAGAACTGTCAAATAGGGGTAATAAAACCTTATCAAATAATGCACAGCTGTTCATAAATACACTATAAAATAATTATAAGGAATTCATCATTATTCACCAAATGTGATGACCCATTGAGTTGAAGGTCAATGGCGGATTCTAAAAATATTGGTGGATAAAGAATGGGAACAGAATTTTGGGCGTTTCATTTTGTGGTTTAGATACATGTAGTATTTCAGTAACCATGCCATAGATGCTACTGTTTCAAGGAAGGAACCTATTGTCATGAAAAAAATGTGTATGTCAGATGAGTTACAATTTTCGGTACCTGAAATAGAATATTACTGCCTTGTTGCATCATAAATAGTGAACATTCGACATTTGTTGAGTTTGTGTGACATTGTGTGGTCATCCCTGAGGAACTTATTGTTATGGAAAACACGTTTAAAATAGGTCAGCTTGGTACAGACTGTCTGTTGTTTGAGTTCTGAAAACTATTGTATCAGCTGTGTGTGGTGTTCTGATCACATTGTACCATTCAGTATATGTATGTAAATTATCACTATGTTACAATACAGGTAGATGGTCCATTTTTAGCACAACTAAAGTGTGGTTATAGTCATCACAAACTATGTCTATGTGTTGTTGTGTGCGTGTGTAAACAATTTAAAGTCAAAAACCGCCAGACCGATTGCCTTGAGATTTGGTGGACACATTAATGTCTAGATGAAAAATTGAACGTGATCCAATCAGTGGTTTTCAAGTTAGTCCAAAAGTGTCCATGAGGTATGTTTATACACTGTTACATAATTACTTGACTAAAGTCCATGGGATGTTCCATTATCCTGTAGGGATGTTTTCATGTTTGAGGTGTGTTTCTCTCACTGCACGTGCATGTCATTGTCAGACATTGGATTTCAGTTGTACACATTGCCATTGGCAGTAGTTTTATACTGCCAGCAACATCATCGTTTTTCATGCTACACGTTGTAATACTTCATACAGTTTTGTTAAGTGTTGGTAGGTAAGATAGAAAGCTGTAGACAATTAGGTAAAACTGAACATTACGTAAAATATAGTTTGAAAATACCAAGTTTATATGAGGCAGTTTGGTGAGCAATACACTTTAAGCAATTTGTCACATGCAATGAATTGCTTTATGTATGCACATAATCGCAATACCTTGGGACGACAACAAGTTGCATCTCAAGGAATCCAACACATATTTTCTGCAACTTATTGCAAGTTGCTCGTCAGTCGCATTGCCTTGTATACACACTCAGTTGTAGTTGCTAGCCTCATTGCATGCGATGGATTGCTCACTGAATTGCCTCATGCAACTTGGCGTTTAGATATGATTTGTTGGGACACAGCTGTACATGTACATGTATCATGGCTTAGCAATAAGACGTATCTTACAGTCTAGTGAAGCTGAACATTCATTGGTAAAACTGAACATTTTTATACATGTAGGTAAAATTGAACATTTGTAGGTAAAAACTGAATATGTAAAAACTGAATATTTGTAGGCAAAACTGAACATTCATAGATAAAACTGAATATTAATAAATAAAACTGAACATTTATTGGTAAAACTGAACAATTTACAATGTGTAGGTAAAACTGCACATGATCAAGTAAAACTGAACGTTGTGTAAAATGAACTTACCACATAGGTAAAATTTAACATAAGCTAAAACTGTGTAAGAGTGATAAGAATCAGTTCACAGTATTGCCCCAATGTGGGTGTGTGTACCTGAGGATTCGATGGTAATCCAACTGAAACGAGAAGGGCAGATTACATCGCAATCTGGAGGAGCAAACATCCATATTGTAGTCTAGAGACTATATGTGGTTTCAAATCTCAAGATATCTCTTCACCCAAGAGATTCCAAACATAAGTTTCCAGACCAACACAGCACTCTACATTTTGATAAAGTATACCTTGAGAATTTTCAGTCGTTATGTGCTGGTCTGGAAACTATGTAGGTGTTGGCGCATTTGCTGTGATCTCAGTCTCCATTGTATCATCAAATTGCTTTCTCTAGCATGACATTCTGTTCTTACCACTGACTGTGGTAGTTTAATGCTGTTGGAGTATGGCTGTAAAATGATGATGTTATCATGTTCTCACGTGACTTACTTTAAGACGGGAGGTTGAGTTTGTAGTAAACTGAACACAAAGTATATACCCAATTGCAACTGCCTGTCAGTGTGTGATGGACTACTAGACTGACATGTGCTGTTCAACCTTTCCCCAGCAGAAGTTAGATAGATTTTCAGTAGAATTTGCCCATTTGACTATATATATATGTTTAGAGCCATGAGAGAGAGGTCATAGAAAATGATCCCACATGTAAAGTATTAAGACTATTGCTGTGCAAGGTCTAATGTGACAGTATGTGTGAAGTAACATACAAGTTGTGCTCATGTACGGTACAAGTCATGTATTATATATAGCCACCCACATACATTTTGTATTATTAAGTAATGTCTAAAATTTGCAGTCACCCACTCAGTCATCAACCTTTGTATGTAAATGATTTCCTGTCAGTCAAAATAAGGACTTTGTTCAAAGTGTCTGGAACAATGAAGTGTTTTCATGTGATAAACACCAAATATAGCAGAGGTCACACAAGGTCGTCTCTATTGTAATAGTTACTGTGGTGGGGTATAGCTAGAGAGTTTGTTTTGCTGGTATTGATGTCACCTTCCCCAGGGCATGTTTTGTTTAGATCTTAATGTCTACCAGCCATTGCATTTGTTTTCTTATTAATATAGTCTATTAAGCGTTGCTTTGAACTGATATATATTCAGAGATCAGTCATAAAGATTGCTGATGTCAGTGGGTTTAATTGGTATTTTTCTCGAAACCAAAACCTACAGTATCCTTGACAACTGTGTTCTTTGAAGTCAGGGCATGGCGTCTGTATGAAAGCTTACCCCGTAGTTCTAGACTATAATGCCAAATTGTGCCATCTGAGATCACACATGTAGCATTGCATATTCTCCATCTCAGTAGAAATCTAGTGCAGTTCATAATCATTGTTGTAAATTGTTCATGTAAGAAACTATAACGTTTTTGTACTTAAATAATTTATAAAATAAATATCAAATGTCATGGGTAGTTACCAATGCGAATCTGTGTAAATGTTGATTACAATACATTTACATGTAGATGTAGATGGCATTCCTGTATTCCAAATAAGTAAGTTAGGGAGTTGATTGGCAACAACTGCTGGCATGATGATAATGATTTTTGGGGGTATCTACAAAAGTTGAAATTATGACTAGAATTTTGAGGCTGTTACAAAAAAATGGAGCTGTTACACATGTACAGTATTTTTGTTGGGAACAAAATAATTAGAGTTAGAGGAGCACAAACTTGAAGTTTACAAGCTTTTTACAAGGGTGAAAATACTTAAATAAAACCACATTCTAGTATAAAGTTAATGTCAATGCATGTCTTCTACAACATTAAAATTGTCTTCTGGCATTGTTATAACAGTTGAGTGCTGAGTAGGATTTTGCTGAAATTTTTATATATGTATGATAAATTATGTCATTGGAATGTTTATGGGTTATATCTAAATACCAGGTTTGCTTTGAGTTGCAAGTTTGGTTAAGTTTGCTTCAGTCAGTACAATACCGTATCAGTACCGGAATACCTAATAAATATGCATCATAAACTACGCCCAGACAGGTCTAAACCTGAAGTTTGTGCTTCATTATTTGAGAGATTTCACTTTTTTAGGAATTCATCCTCCCTTTCTATAGAGTTATCAAAGTATGAAATAATCATTTCAACTCAACTTGTGTAAACCCTTACAAAGTTCACTTCATATATCAGCAGCAAGCCTTGAAGCTACATGTACGGTAACAGAGGTGGTTTATTATACTATTAAGACATGTTTTTGTGTCCAGATTGTATTGTGATAAGATTGATAAAACAAGTCCCATCAGTGTGTACAATGTAGTATATGGGTTAGTTCAAGCTATTAACATGGGGTAAGTAAGTGACCTAATAATGAGGCATATAGTCCTTGAGGTCCTTTGTTAATCAAGTAAAAGGTTCCTAGGGGATGAATGACATGCTCTGTGAAAAGGTCATAGTTTTCTTGGCATGTCTGTGTGGTAACATGAGAGAATTTAGATTAATTTTTAGATTCCATACATAAAATTTTGAAAACTTCATTTGCTCTTCCATTATTTGGAGGTGAACATGTCATTGGCTTGCTAGTGTGGCAAGATGACTGGTCCATGAGTGAGATTTTGTCAATTTCATCGGAAAATTTTGTAAATTTCGCACATAGTATGATTTGCTTAATGGCATGATGAGGTCTATGACTTACATTTTGTTTATTTCACATAATTTTTCTTCCTATGAATTTCATACATGTACCTACAATGGACAGATACTTTTGCTCTTCTGTTATTTGGAGGTGAAAATGTCATTGGCTTGTACATGTATAGGGTGGCAGTTAGATTTTTGTTGATTTCACATGAAAATTTTGTAAATTTCATACCTACAATGTATGTACTGTTCTTCTTCTGTTATTTGGAGGTGAATCTTTTGTTTGGTTGTCAACAAATTGATCATAGAGAATTAGTTTGACTTTTTTGGTTTTCAACATAGCAGAATAACTATATTGAACAGTTTGCCAAAAATTGTGTAAATATGGTCAATTTCAATAATCTCGCCAAATACGATCATGGAAATTAACATCACAAATGATACATTGATTATGATGATTGTAAATCAGAGTAACTTAATTTTTGTTCCAAAGTAAAAAAGTAACATCTGACATTTATACCTGTACATTTCAGTCCTGTCAACAAATTGACTGACTTAGTTTACTCAGTAAAAAACACTATTTCACCATCATTTGATGATTTGGTCATTTTCAAAAAATCATTGCATTATTAAGACATCTTCTCTACAAAGGCCTTGGGAGAACTGTGAGAAGCCATGTACTTATTTTATGCAAATAAGCATATGATCATATGTTACTCATATAGACTTGACAAGTTACTCACAACTATTTCCTCTTTCCCTTATTTTTATCTTCCTCTCCACACATAATGAGTGTTTGTATATAATTCCTGTCTTTGAATCATGGAAATAAATCACTATTATTAGAAAAAAGCTATTTTGTCGAGGTCAAAGGCCGATGCAGCTATCTTACTAGTGAGACATCCATCTTCTCTCTCTCAGTAGTACTTATGGCTCCTTATCTTTCTGCCTACACTGCTATATTATTCCCTAGATTGGTGATTATTAAGTGAAACATTCAGTCAAGCACATACATGTAATTGCTTTCAATTTGTGATTTAAAATTCTAATTAAACGTTTCTAATTGAAATGCAACAAGAGTGGTATGACGTCTGTATTGAGTAGAGTAATAGCTTCACTTACTAGCTTTGCAATAAATTTGTCTCTGAGTAAATGGCTGGTATTAGGATGGTATTATAGTAATAATATTATTCAATGTCAAATGTCTTAGATCAAGTCAAGGAAAGTCTTGCCTTTTTAGAATAATTTATTGTCTTTTTAAGTTGATGTCAGTTTCCGCATCTACTATTTCTTGCAAGACTTCACAATTTTCGCTATTTTACCTTTTTTTTCTTGAATTCGTAAGAAAAGGTTTAGGGTCGGCAGTGAAAAACTAGGTGGGTTCTGGTAACCAGAACCAAACATTTTTTTTATTGGGCCTAAATAGATGACACTTTTCCTGTCATATTGAATAAATTGATATTGTTCAATTTCCAGTGGCTTAGACAAGAAAGGGAAGTCATTTTTGTGTCGTCAGACGTACAAATGTCATTAGCCCAGTCACCATGTGGAATTTTGATACGGTTCAAAATTGAATATAAAGTTGGTTATCTTGTCCCACATGTTCTCAAACTAGTTTGAGTCAATTTAGTTGAACTGTTGAAAGCTTAGAAGAGGTAGTTTCAACTACCTCAGAGGTGGGGGTTTTAAACTGATTTTAAGTAGATCGGTTTGGAATCAACACAGAAGTGATAGAAAATTGATTTAAATCCATTCATCAGTTTTCACATGGTGACAGAAGCAGGTATTGAACCAAGTTATTTGAATTGATTTAGTTTGAACAGTTTCAAATCAATTGAGGTGGGGACTACATGTAGGTTATAATTGTGTATTGATTTTGTCTGGTGTTTGTAGTCAACACAGGATAACATTACACCCAATGCGTAACCAATTGGTGTAGTTTGTCACATTTGTACATGCATTTGCATGTGTATGTATGTATCTTGATTGAGAGATGAAGAGAGATATTTACAGAAGTTATAATATCGTTGAGGGTGGGAAAGAAAGAGAAAGAAAAAATCATGAATTGAGGGGAGAATGAAGAAAAGGAAATTAGAATTAAAAGTTAAATCAATAGGGAAAGCTAGGGAGTAAGTTATATATGTCAAGTTATATATGTCTACATATTGTATGGGTAGGTATTACAAATTTGAAGGGAAGTGAGATAGACAAAGAGTCAGATCATGGTGTCAACATTGGGAGAGACGTGCTGAGATAAAGGAAAGAGAGGTACATACAATCAGTTGAGAACAAAATATATTTAGATTGAGAGAGAGAGAGAGAGAGAGAGAGAGAGAGAGAGAGAGAGAGAGAGAGAGAGAGAGAGAGAGAGAGAGAGAGAGAGAGAGAGAGAGAGAGAGAGAGAGAGAGAGGAGGGAGGGAGAGAGCATGTGTGTGTGTGTGTGTGTGTGTGTGTGTGTGTGTGTGTGTGTGTGTGTGTGTGTGTGTGTGTCACATCACCACATCACGTGACTGGACGTACACAATAATTAGTATGAGATGGATTGGGCCTACTAAGGTAGCTCAGCAAAACCTGAGTGAAACGTCTTGGCCAGAAAGACTTTACAGTTTATTTTATTTATATATACAATGTAGTTAGAAATAGTTCAAATGTATCCACACATAAGTTTTATCCAGAAATGAAATTAATCAGGCATTTACATTGTATTGAAGTTACAGTAAGTTCTGAAACAGTAGAAGATGAATGCAACAGAGCACTGAAATAAATACCTTCTTGAAACATAATCATGCGTTGTGTGTGTGTGTGCAGACTGTTTATCTTGAGAATTGAACCAATTTATCTAGTTAAACTTTATTGAGTAGATGTAGTATGTAGTGTGAGATAGGTATATGTGTGATGCAGCTATAAGCATACAGGTAGAATTGAAATTGTAATTGATACATGCAGTGTTGAATGCATTTAATGTGGTCTTATATCATTCACTCTGATTTACAAGTGACATATCCTGTGCTATTGGGTTCGTTGACCATTACTGCATATTTAGCAAATTAGTTTTGATTTGAATTAAGTTCCATTTCAATTATTTAGTGTTTTTGTGTAAGGTTTAGGAACCCTGGGAACAGAGAGATGATATCTGGCAAAACTTGCACATATCGCCATACTTATAAGGGGGGGGGGGGGGGTGTCTTATAAAATTTGCATAGATTTCCTACCTTGTAAGAATTTGGCAACAGATTGGCATGTCAAAACCAGTATTAAAGACTTCCTTCCTTGTACCTGCGTGGTCTTCTTGACTTTAATAAAAAATGATAATTTCAGGGTTTTCTTATTTGACATGCATGTCTACTTATTAGATATGGATGACTGATGAGGTCATGATTTAATCTTGAACTATATCCCAAAAAGAAATTAAGTCATTCAGAAATATTTCCCACCAGTTCTATTTTAGGATGATGCCATTTCATTGTTGTATACATTGTATGTGTGTACCTTTTCAGCATGTATTGTGATACACAATATAAAAGTTATTTGTCCAAACAGTGAAAAGCAAGTCACTAGTTGATGTTTACCCACATTGATTAGTCTGTATGCCAAGTAGTTTATACTGAATAAATGAGGCATGAATGAGACAGAGGCAGGCAGTGCAACTGGTTGGACATAGTGCAAATATGAGTATATTTATCCCAAGACAACATTATTTGAAATATTGCAGCTGATGTTATAGTTCAGATTTCTCAACTACTACCATATACATAAAGCTGTCACACTCTATGTTCATGCGAAACTCCAAATTTATTAGATTTCTTGAATTTTTACAACTGCTGTTATGGCATTTTTTATGGCTACAATTTTTATTTTCAATTACTAGTATATTCTCTATGTGGGTATCATGGGTTTCCAGTGGGAATCATACTGTTTTTTATAGGTAATAAAAAGAAAATAAAAGAACTATTTTCTATAACATTACTACTGTTTTAAGGTTCGCTTTAACAAGAGAGTGATTCGTAAAGTGATGATAAAATTTTGAGTGTACACGCAAGGCAACTGTAAAGGTTGCATACATTGTAGATTTCAATAAATCATACCAAACTGAAGACTCTAGAGAGCAGGTAGGGATCACTAAATCGATCATATATACATATATATTACCATGGCAATAGGGAAAAAAAACTTGATGACAACTGAATTGCCATGTTATATATTTTCACAGGTGTTATGATATCACATTCAGTTATTTACATGAAACAGACATATTATGCAAATTAGCTAATCTTAAAAGTATAGCACAGATACCACTGATTTCTGATAGCTCTTCTGTATACATTGAGTGCTCTGTGGTTTGCCTGGAGACATTCATTGTACAGAGTTCCTGTCTAGCTTTGTGTTTTGTTTAGGTAACAGTATTTCTATTATGTGTATGTAATTGTTACTGGTAAGGGAATCCAGCTGTGTCAGAGAAAAAAATGTATATCGTAATATATATAGCGAATAATAATTTTCCATAGCATTCACATGTACTAATTTGATATATGAAGTGTTTGCCTGCAGCGGAAACAATAATGCCATGACTGTTCATTTTAACAGGGCACATGTGTGTTCCCAGAGACTTGGCTCTCTGGCTTTAGAACATCATTCATTCACCATTATGTTGAGCAAGATAGCCCAGTCTGTGGGCTACATGTATAATACACTTGTGTGTGTATGTCAAGGATGTGGCTTGCATAACAATTAGGTAAATTTGCACCTTCTAGATATTGTTTGTGATGATTGACAAAGTCTATCTTACTTACTTAAATTTACAAATGTAAGAAATTTCTTGACATCATTTTCAAAAGTGGATAATACCAATATGTATTATTGTAATTTTGTTTCTTTGTACCACTTTGTGAAGTAATAAGAAAATCACAAATCATTGAAGTGAGTGCGTCTTAAAGTGACCTCCAACAGTGTTAGTATTAAATCAATCTTCACCCCTACTTTTATTACTTGTGATTATTAGAAATAGGAAATTTATGATGCTGAGTGATATTTGATCTGAGTGGTGTATCTGTTAGTTTTACATTTCCTTCAGCAAGGAAAACTGATACTCCTAATACTGCAGATGTTTAAAGGTTAGTGTGCGTATATATTCACTGTAAAATCTAAGACCGGATAAACGACAACAACACTGTGATAAAAGTCACTGCAGTTCTGACCCACTTGGCAATGAGGGCTACAAATGTAAGGCAGACATTTGCCTGTTAGCCCCAGTGGAAGAGCTCAGATGGTGATATAAAAATGACCTGTCTGTCCTTTCATGGATAACAATGTTTCTGATACCTGCAACTCAATTGCAACCAAACCTGGCACAAATGTCAGACTAAAGGTACATAAAATGTAACCTTGCATCCACACATCCATCTTACAGGCTACTCCCTCTTGTCAAAAAGAAATCTTTCAGTCATCTGAGCTGCACTGTCTGGAAATTAAGGTTTTTCCCTTTTGTTAAAAAAGTAGAAAGAAAGAAAAAGAACATATATAGAGAGATTCGCGGCTTTCATTATGTGGCAACTGTTACTATATATTGTTGATTTGATTAAGTGATAAACTATTCAAACCATGAAAGAACTCTGACGCCTTGATGATTTCATTCTGAAGTATGATTTATACTAATAATTTCGATGGCGGAAGTTCTTTGATCTTTTTCATATCCATAAAGAATTGGCAATGTAATATATATCATAGTGCTGGGGAAACATTACATGTGTTTAATGGCTGTGAAAATTATGACAGCAATATGAAAAAAAAGAAATAAAAAAAATACATATTGCATTAGGGTTTCTGCAATTTTTATTTTGCTCATGATAGTGCTGGAGAAACATTACTTATGTTTAGGCTTTGAAAATTAGGACAGCAATATGAGAAAAAAGAAATAAAAAATACATATTGCATTACGGTTTCCGCAATTTTAATTTTGCAATTTTTATTTTGCTCATGATAGTGCTGGGGAAACATTACTTATGTTTAGGCTTTGAAAATTAGGATAGCAATATGAGAAAAAAGAAATAAAAAAAATACATATTGCATTAGGGTTTTCGCATTTTTATTTTGTTCATTATTGATGGAGTCATTTCTCATGAATATTTGAAATATAGATTAAAATGAAATTAAAAGTGAAATTAAAACCCATGAAATCAGACTCGTCAAATTTCCAGCCATATGCAATGTTGAGGAACAATATATCTTGTACAAATATAGTACAGTACTGTAATACAATTAGAACAAAATGTGTATAGTTCAGTAATATTTCAACAATTTTCAACTCATATTTTTTATGCATTTTATTTTAATACGGAAGTAACCACTGTTGTATTAAAATTTTATGTTAAACATGAACGATTTCAAGGAAATAGGTCTTGATCCCCCCCCCCCCCCCCCCCCCCCCCCCTATAACAGCTATGGAAGTCACAGTCAATGCAGTCAACATGCTACGAGAGCTATGGAAGTCACAGTCAATGCAGTGAACAGGCTATGACAGCTCACAATTAAAACCACCATAATCATTCCTTGCTATTAGCCAACACTCATAGAGAAGCCTGATAGACTGAACAACATGATGTATCGTACAGTCTACATAAAAAGCTGTCACAGTAGTTTGTTTAAAAATTTTAGGTGCTTTAATATACATCTAACGATTTCTCAAAACCCTACAAAATTTAATACGTACAATTCAAATAACCCTAAAAAGCTGTCAGTGTAGTTTGTTTCATTGTCTTACAATGTAGGTGCTCAGTTGATACATCTAACAATTTCTCCAAACCCTGTGAATACGTTGAGCTTACATACAATTCAAACCACCATAATAAGCTGCATTTGTACCACAGTAGTTTTTTCCGACGTGTTAGGTGCTTATATCTATATGTTATTTTGAAATCAAGATTTTAGTCATGATAATCTCTCATTTGGATCGTTTTAATATGCGTTATTTGAAATGTAATCTCACAGTGACTAGATAAATCCATTGATACAGGATAATGAAATTCAATAATATGATGGTAATAGCATTACAGGATTTTAGTAAGCTCATTTTTTTCCAAAATATTTGCCAGGCAGAAGATGTAATATGATAGGGATGAGAAGACTGTGTTATTAGTACTAAGATGATGCTGGAGTTACAATATTAAGTTTCTTGTGTACTACATGTTACTGAACAGAAATTTTTACCTGTAGCAATTTTATATTTTCAAGTCGACAGACAGACAGACAGACAACAGAGACAGACAAACATATACATTCAACTGGTCAGATAGATGACAGACTGAGACAACTGCGCAGACAACTGACATATGCATGTACGTATTTGTGTATGCACATACAAATGTACATGTACATGTGCGCAAACACATACACATACACACAGGCAATAGCTTTTTACCTCATACTACATGTAGAGGGTCAAATTTAAAAGAAGAACAAGCAGGTTGACTTATTTTCATACACGCCTACAGTAATGCATGAGAAGTGCATGTAGCTGAAGTTATGGTGTCAACCAAGAAATCGAATGTTCATTATTTTTATGATGTGCCAAGGCAGTAATATTCTATTTCAGGTACTGAGAATTAATCCAAAGTAGACACATTGGAATGACATAGCAAGCTCTGGAGGATGTTGTCAGTTTCAAGATTTCCCCAGAGCAGGAAGTGAGAATTTAGCAGTGTGTCATTACTGTCATTTGCACCAATTGGGAGATCCAATTTCTGTGTAGTTTAGGATCTACTATTTCCTGCTATAATTTGCTTTGACCTTTCAGTTATTGCATGCAGGAAATGTCTGGTGATTGTTTCTAATCCTTATATGTCATTGCATTTGTTAAGGGTGATGTTGTACAACCTTTTCGTATTAAAACGAAATATACATGTAGTCTAGCAGAATGTAATTTAATTAATTAAGATAGTCTATGATCCAGGTTGCATCCTGATTGGTTGGCGCTTAGTTATGTCATTCTTTGTAAAGTGCAGTAAATTGATACATATCCTGTGACAGTTCTGAGACTCTGAAGAGTCTGATTGGCTGAGGCTTTGTTCTGTACGGAATACATTGAATGAATTATGTCTGGACAGCTCTGATTGGTTGAAGTGCTGTTATGTAGAATGCATTGAATTAATCAGGATGCCAGGGCAGCTCTTATTGGCTGAAGCCTAGTTCTATAGAGTCAAAAAAAAAGTTTAATACTTTGTCAAGGCTGTGCTGATTGGCTGAGGCCAAGTTCTGGATTGAATTATTTACTGTGTGTAAACACATCTGATTGGCTGAGATCTATGTAAATTGCATTGAATTAATCAAAAGTAGCATGTTTAGTCAATTCTGATAGGTTGAGACCTAGTTGTATAGAATGCAATTGACAGTTCTGATTGGTTGAGATAAAATTGTATACAGTGCATGGAATTACTTAGCTAAAACAGTGAAAGCCTAGCATCCTGCAGAATGTACAGTAGCTAACCAGAGATTCTGAAACAATTTGATGAAAGGCTTGCATTTGTTTGATTAATTGACAACTTGCAAGATATCAGTTATGGCCCGTGTACAGTTGTTGAGTCCTAGTTCTGTAGATTGTCTTGAAAAATTATTGATGCAGCCTTGATTTGCCTGGACCACAACTTGCAGAGATCCATAGGGACCAATTACTATTGGCCAAGATAAAAACGAGAGCTCTGATTGGCTAGAGCGTTTTCCAACAGAGCATTTTCTAACTTAACACATTGAACTATACAAGGTAATAATGTAGATTACTTTGGCGTAGTCATGCAGAACACTAGAATATTACTCTTTGCTGCATATGTATGAAAGTTGCGATTGGCTGGGGCCTTCTGAAGGATATACAAATCTTGGCGTATTTTTATCTTTTAAAGGTACAATGTTTGTTTTTCTAGGAAAGTATTAAAGTGGCTATGGATGAGGATTGGGTATTTATTTTGGATTTTTAATTCATAAAACAATTATATCATGGCTTCCTACTTGAAAAAACAATGTGAAACCATATAGAACAAGTCTGTGTTTGTCACCCAATAAATTGCAGAAAGGTAAAAAAAAAAAGTGTAAAATGTTTGTTATTGTATGTACAATGACAAACATTTTACACATATATTAATCTTTTGCAATTTATTGAGTTACAAAACAAGGACTTGGCATATATTGTTTCACATTGATTTTTCAAGTAGGAAGCCATGATATAATTGTTTTATGAATTAAAATTCCAATATAAATACCCAATCCTCATCCATATAGGGCCACTTAACTACTCCACATGTATCTTTCAAGTATCCCTATCTATGTTGATATAAAAAGGATTGAAATCCTGGTGGATAGACCAGTGTGTTGTTAAGATGAAGTTATTAATTTCTTTCTCCTGAGATAAACAATAACTTGATAAGTTAACTATGAAATCTATTATTCATCTAGTTTTTAACCCCAGTGCAGTATGGGTATTGTAGAGGTCAAAGGTCCAATACCGAACCATCCCTGGAGTATTAGGTGACTTGAGATGCCAACAAGCATTACTCATGTGTGTTTATGATGATTTATAGCATTGACATGACTAAGTTATGAATTACAAATTATACAGGATAGGAACTTCTAGATTACATGCTGAGAGTGAATAAACCTCTATTGCTTTACTGACAAATGATTTATAAAATTTGTATTATTTTTAGGAAATTTGTAAATGTGCCTCTTTTTATTGCACAGTCTAAAATGAGTGGTCATTCTGATGTGACCAGATTTGATTGTAACAATCATACATACATACATACATACATACATACATACATACATACATACATACATACATACATACATTTTGTACATACATACATACATACATACATACATACATACATACATACATACATACATACATACATACATACATACATACATACATACCTAGAGTATACATACATTGTACATGCACATAGTGTGACACACACAGACAGACATAGATAGAGACACAGACAGACAGACAGACAGACAGACAGACAAATCTAATAGTAACAGACAGTAAATGCAAATGTACAGCATACATGTAGACTAGCTATGTGGTTACTTTTAATCTACCTCTGCCATCATTTCTGGTCACTCAACTTCAAGCAAATGTGTTCAGTGTTTGTATCGATGTCTAACAGAGTCTGATCTGTAAGATACATCAGTAGTAATTCAGTACAACAATGGTTTGAATCTTCGACTAATTTCTGTAGGATACAGCATTCATGCCACACCCTGCTACCACTCTCTCTGATATAGGGCTGAACAACATCATGCAGTGTGCCCTCTAAGCCAATTTGACATGCCACTGAAGGACACAATTTCTACATTGAAATGAAAGAAATGCCAATTTTTCTCATTTTAATTCACAACAACAAAATTTTGTTATCATTAGAGGGTACACTAACAACATGATATACCTATTATCTTGCAGTCTACATATAAATTAAGTCTCGGATAGATACAGTGATAGCAACACAGTCACTTTTGGCAGTTTATTTTAATACTATACAATACAAAAGTCAATAATGTCTGCAGATTGTTGACATACCATATCTAAATAAAACACATAACACATAGTCTAGTGAGACAGCAAATAAACAAATAAGTAAAGTGGTGTGATTCCATAGTTTTATTGAAAAAAAAACAATATCTGTACATTTACATTTGTAGGTGTTTATCAATTCTGGGAAGGTTACTTTATTGTCAATCAGTTTCATGGTGTGAAAATGTGGTGAATATAAAAGCTTTTACAGGGTATTCATTCATATGTCCCAAGGCAATAATGTTTATAGATGACCTTCTCTAGGTTAGACAAGGTCACCCTCGTTTGTAAGTAGACTTGTGTACCCTCAATAACAAAGTAATTGGTCATGTCAGCTGTATGTATGTACATGTAGAATGCTACGGGTGGTATGAAGTTTACAAGTACAATTACTAGTAGCAAATAGCAGACTGTTCAGACCACATGTGGAAAAACTTTCTAAATTCTGTCTATTATACTTTATATCATCAATCTGTGATAACCTGCTATTTCCCACCTGCTACCCCCTCCCTCATTCTTAATTAACTTTATCAATGTATCAATTTCATATTACATGTTACTGGATCTTCATGCTGACTTTGTTTAAAGGCCTATGATCCAGTTCCATGGTAAATTTAGTTAAATCCTGAATGGGTTCAAACCCTGACCACAGTGGTAAGAGGCAAGTGGTTTAACCACTTGGCCACCGACAACCCAACAAACAAACAAACATACGTACGTATGTACGTATGTGCATACGTACGTACAGACAGACAGACAGACAGACAGACAGTTATAGCTGAGACTTATAAAAATGAACCTTATAAGTACTATACATGTACACAAATCAGCCTTCTCCTCAGACCAATCCCACCTGTTGATTCTGATAACCAATGATTTTTGTCTCAGTTTCAGAACTCTGATAAATATACATTGTACAACAGGAATTTTGTAAAGGTTTTGCTAGTACTTTCACATTCAATACTATTGTGAAGGAAACAGAAAAGATTGTGTGAATTCCATATGTCCTGGCCTCTCAATATAAGTTGTTTCCCTACAACATTTATCTGAACAAACACAATTGTTTTCTTCAAGTTTTTGTTCACATTAACTTTAATTTAGTCAATTCATAGAAATGTTTCTTTAACAGTAACTACACATCAAGATTTTGGTTAGAGTTAATATTTTTCCTGCTTGAGCCAACCGCATGTTTGTCCTTCAACTTTTGTCATCACACTGACCTCACTTTAGTCCTAATTCATAGACTTGTTTCTTACTGATCTCAAAGTGTCAATATTTTGGTTAGATTTAATCTTTTTCACTCAAAAACTATTAAATTGTATAAAAGTCAAAGATGTGGACACCAACACTGCATATTTACATGTAGTAGTATTTGATAGTCTGATCTCCAGTATCATATTATCAGTTTTACTAAGCTGAAAATCTTGAGATAACAAACAATGGCTTGTCTTGAAATCAAGATAATTGTGTTGGTGTTTAGTGATTGATTGAAGTTTGCTTAGTGGCAGGTCAGCTGTGGTGATAGATTGAAGTCTGGTTAGAGACAGGTCAGCTGTGATATTGTTACTCTATACAGTTGTGTAAATAGTTAGACATGATTATTGACACTGTACACTCAATATTGATATCCAGTGTTGACTTTAAATAATCAATGAGTAATTATTATTAGGGTGTGTTTTTTTAAGGTCTATTTGAGGTAAAATTAATGTGTACCTAGATTGTAAGATATGTCATGTTGTTCAACCCTATCAGGCTTCTAACTTGGTATCTGATAGTGTGACACCAATGTTATATCAATAACATCATATCATGCAGAGAGTACCGAAATATTTTATTATAATTTGACTAAGGTTTCCAATCAAAATCATGGTACGTCACAGTGTAAGCCATTAGAGTTTAGAGAACAGCTCAGGTAACGCCTCCAGCACTTACCAAATGGAAACCAGAAAGGCAGAATCATGGGTTTTGTGATGGTTTGTGCATTTTTTATCAATTAAAGTGGTCGGGAGTATTATGCTCATAAATTTGAAGAAGATGCTTAGAACACAAGTGTGCTTGACATTCAGGTTTGTGCAGGAAGAACTGTGTATTGCCTATAGTATGGAGATATGTAAGTTTACCACAATCCCTTCAATGCTTATGGTCAAAGTATTAAATAGGTAAAAATCACCTTAGTTCCTGACCCCAGGTGTTTTACAGAGATTACCAAAATAGTGGTGCAAATTATAGCATTCTACACAAATATTACTAGATTTTTACCCTCTGTTCAGGGTTCCCCAAATTTTATAATAATGGTTCAAGGTTTTGAAATATATGCAAGTTTTACGCTTCTCTTTTAATACTGGATTTCTTCATCAGAGTTCTGGTGCAAACTATGGCAGTCTATGCAAATTTTACCAGATTTCTACCCTCTGATACCGTGGTTTCCTATAAACTATGGCAATCTATGCAAATTTTACCAGATTTCTACCCTCTGATACCGTGGTTTCCTATAAACTATGGCAATCTATGCAAATTTTACCAGATTTCTACCCTCTGATACCGTGGTTTCCTATAAACTATGGCAATCTATGCAAATTTTACCAGATTTCTACCCTCTGATACCGTGGTTTCCTATAAACTATGGCAATCTATGCAAATTTTACCAGATTTCTACCCTCTGATACCGTGGTTTCCTATAAACTATGGCAATCTATGCAAATTTTACCAGATTTCTACCCTCTGATACCGTGGTTTCCTATAAACTATGGCAATCTATGCAAATTTTACCAGATTTCTACCCTCTGATACCGTGGTTTCCTATAAACTATGGCAATCTATGCAAATTTTACCAGATTTCTACCCTCTGATACCGTGGTTTCCTATAAACTATGGCAATCTATGCAAATTTTACCAGATTTCTACCCTCTGATACCGTGGTTTCCTATAAACTATGGCAATCTATGCAAATTTTACCAGATTTCTACCCTCTGATACCGTGGTTTCCTATAAACTATGGCAATCTATGCAAATTTTACCAGATTTCTACCCTCTGATACCGTGGTTTCCTATAAACTATGGCAATCTATGCAAATTTTACCAGATTTCTACCCTCTGATACCGTGGTTTCCTATAAACTATGGCAATCTGTGCAAATTTTACCAGATTTCTACCCTCTGATACCGTGGTTTCCTATAAACTATGGCAATCTGTGCAAATTTTACCAGATTTCTACCCTCTGATACCGTGGTTTCCTATAAACTATGGCAATCTATGCAAATTTTACCAGATTTCTACCCTCTGATACCGTGGTTTCCTATAAACTATGGCAATCTATGCAAATTTTACCAGATTTCTACCCTCTGATACCGTGGTTTCCTATAAACTATGGCAATCTATGCAAATTTTACATGATTTCTACCCTCTGATACCGTGGTTTCCTATAAACTATGGCAATCTATGCAAATTTTACCAGATTTCTACCCTCTGATACCGTGGTTTCCTATAAACTATGGCAATCTATGCAAATTTTACCAGATTTCTACCCTCTGATACCGTGGTTTCCTATAAACTATGGCAATCTATGCAAATTTTACCAGATTTCTACCCTCTGATACCGTGGTTTCCTATAAACTATGGCAATCTATGCAAATTTTACCAGATTTCTACCCTCTGATACCGTGGTTTCCTATAAACTATGGCAATCTATGCAAAGTTTACCAGATTTCTACCCTCTGTTACCGTGGTTTCATATAAACTATTGCAATCTATGCATATTTTACCTGATTTCTACCTTCTGTTACTATGGTTTCCTATAACTATGACAATCTATGCCAATTTTACCTGATTTCTATCCTTACCATGGTTTCCACCAAAATAATGGAGCAATGTATAGAAATCTATAGAGATTTTATGTGCTTTTTCCCTCCATTACTGAGGTTCCAAAACCTTAGCAAGACACTCAGTGACTCTCTTAGTCTGTCGCAATTTTGGATTGAAACATGTTGAAAGCAAAGGAGCTTTTAACTCATACATGAACAGAGTCATCATTGTGAAAGTATTTGACCAAAATGAATCCAGGTACTACCTACATGACTGAGTACAAAGACATACATGTAGAGTTATATATCCCGACTGTAACAACTTTATACAATCATGTATTTACATAGAAATAATGGTACACTGCAGACTTTATTTCTATATATAAACGCAATTACATATCTCCATTACTACCAAGGCAGACAACAGAACTATCTGTCAGTAAATTACAGGGTAAATGAATGAGGTACCGGACTTTAAAAGCTTTTGTCTGAGTCAACATATTGAAAATTTACTCCACAGGAGTAATATACTCTGCAGGAAACCAATTTCTTTGCCTATCGTTTTATTTTCAATGTAGTATTTACAAAGACTTGCATTTGTCATCGTTAATGGAGCAGTTTTGCTGTGTAGGTAGACTTAGCAGAAATACAGTGTTGTGGCACACAACTGGTAAATTATTGAGACTTTATAGTTTAATGTCAACGATAAATTGGATAGTAATGATATTGCAAAATGCATGCTTGTGGTAATATCTGATTAAAGCCAGGTAAATTCAATCTCACACTGTGTTTTTGAAACAGAAATTTAAAAGACAGTCTGTTGTTTGTGAAAAGAGAAACATTACCTGCTGTGTTGGACTAGAATATTTTTCCAAATTGTATAAACTTGTATGTTATGTAAATTCACATATGGATCATATGTAGATCTGAAAAACCTTCATCTGTGTCACTATTCTTGGCATGGGAGAGTGTAGCCGTATTCTCTCCACTATAGTGAAAGCATGATGCAAACACCATCCTTGCCATCTAGGCAGCCATGCTTGGCAGGTTTCTACCGTGCTACAAAAGTGTTCTACCATCCTTGAGCTTTAATAATCAAATGACACAGTCATAATAATACTTTCATGTGAAGAGAAATGACTAATCTCAGCTAAGACATTGATATTATATGCTTATCATTATGCAAATCACTATGCAAATTATGGTATTAATATGTAAATTAATATGCAAATTAACCACCATCCCCGCAATCTATCCTGGTGAAAACACTGGTGTAGAATTTGAACATTTTTGTGAGCTGTTGGTGTTTCATTACAAATTATTTGATTCTATGTACTAAAACATATCTACTGTCAAGAATTACATCAACACTAGGACGCTGCTCTTGTGGTCACCATTTGCCAAATTCTGAACTTATTTGGATGATAAAAGATTATTATTATTATTTAGTATCATTTTGATAAAACATAAACAATGCGATGACAATGCAATTTTCATCCAAAAATCGTTATTGGCCTCAGGCTCATAGTTCTACATGAGCATGAATCATTCTGTTAGGATATCACACTAAAACATTTACAGAATGGAATCATAAAATCTTTAATATTGCATGCTGAGAACTTTATTCACATGGCTACATATTGCATATTAGTGTTGTGTACTAAGACTTACATATGGTGTGTATAATGATGTTTCACCTAACATTGCCTGTAACACTGTGTGTAATAACTCGACCCATATAGTCTATGTATTCTGACCATCTGTTACCTTACAGAGGACAATACAACAAGTTAATTGTTCTGATGGTGAGGGTTTATATAACCACACAAGTTATATACAATATCTATTCACTACTATCATGTAAAATTAATATCCACTGTGTTCTGATGTTTTGATGCAATACAGGATGTGTAGTATGTCCCTTTATAATTGTATTCTAAAAGTCACTATGTAAGACTTGTATCATCGTTAGAATGATGATCCTTTCATGATCTGATGATCTGATAGTGATAGTGATTAGTGATATAGACCCAACAAAGACTCAAAAAACACATGTGAGAACTAAATCATTCAATGTTATATTTTGTTTATATGGAAACATACACTGAATATATTCGTCATTTTATGATGAAGGAACATGGTCTGTAAATTGTATGTAATATTTCACTTTGCGTCATGTGGGTTGATAATTGTTGTGATGTTAAAAGCTACATTTTGTACAAGTTTGTTTGACATACCAAGTATTAATTTGTATACTAACAAATATATTAAAAGTTTATAAAAGAATAAATGAATACGTTAATGAATAAATAAATAGATACATAAATCATATATGTATACATGTATATGTCTAGATATATGTGTGTGTCTATATCTATCTGTCTGTCTATCTATCTATCTATCTATCTATCTATCTATCTATCTATCTATCTATCTATATATCTATCTATCTATATATATATATATCTATCTATCTATCTATCTATCTATCTATCTATCTATATCTGTCTGTCTGTCTATCTATCTATCTATCTATATACACACATATACATACATATATTTATACACTACACATACACACACACACACACACACACACACACACACACACACACACACACACACACACACACACACACACACTTCTGTTTATGGCAAGATTTAACAACCATAATATCAAAGAAAACCAAGAGGATGAATGCCAGACTAGTTGTGTATTAAAAGGAAATTCTCCACATGCAATATTTATGCTTTTGTAATTCAATGCTGTAAATATTTGATGTTTAGTGTGTGACAAAGTGATATCCTCCCAGAACACATAGTAAATGTATTCACAAGGGTACATTTGTGAATCACTACTGTCAGTCACATATACCTTATCTCAGTTTGCAGTATCATCATTTTCTATTGGAATCATTTTGTATTCTTCCAATTAATATTCAGTTATCATGAAACCATAAAACAACTGCAATATATGTTGTACCGGTATGTGAACAACGCTGTACACAAGGGAATTAAAAACAATGATGTATGTATATTTAACTGAAGAACTGGTTTACTTAAAATCGGAATTAAATTAGGACATTAAACGTACGTATATTTGGATTTTTAATTTATAAAACAATTTTATCGTGGCTGCCTAATTGAAAAATCAACATGAAACAACATAGACCAAGTCCTTGTTTGTAACTCAACTCAATAAATAGCAAAAGACTGATAAGCGTGTAAAATGTTTGTTATTGTATGTACAATAACAAATATTTTTACACATTTTTTAGCTGTTTGCAATGTATTGAGTTACAAACACAGACTTGGTTTATGTTTGTTTCACATTTATTTTTCAAGTGGGAAATTAAAAAGCCAAAATAAATGGCCAATCCTCATCCATATGGATACTATCATTGATTTTGGTCCAACCATTATTGAAATTGACAATTAGTTTGTGTTTTCTTATCTTGTGTTCATGATTTGTAATAAATGAACTAAATTCTATTCAACTATGCAAAAGATTTACCATCTACAAGGGGTAATATAGTTAATTGAACCCCTCATTACAATAATACATGACCTTACCCACTGTGATATCATCAAATGACCTGACATGACCTTACCCACATGTGATATCATCAAATGACCTGACATGACCTTACCCACCTGTGATATCATCAAATCACCTGACATGACCTTACCCACTGTGATATCATCAAATGACCTGACATGACCTTACCCACCTGTGATATCATCAAATGACCTGACATGACCTTACCCACCTGTGACATCATCAAATGACCAGACATGACCTTACCCACTGTGATATCATCAAATGACCTGACATGACCTTACCCACCTGTGATATCATCAAATGACCTGACATGACCTTACCCACATGTGATATCATCAAATGACCTGACATGACCTTACCCACTGTGATATCATCAAATGACCTGACATGACCTTACCCACCTGTGATATCATCAAATGACCTGACATGACCTTACCCACCTGTGATATCATCAAAGGACCTGACATGACCGTACCCACCTGTGATATCATCAAATGACCTGACATGACCTTACCCACCTGTGATATCATCAAATGACCTGACATGACCTTACCCACCTGTGACATCATCAAATGACCAGACATGACCTTAAGCACCTGTGATATCATCAAATGACCAACAGTGACTTCAACAACTTGTGACATCATCAAATAACCCATAATGACCTCAACCACCTGTGACATCATATGACCCCCTCATGACCTCAAACCAGCTGTAACATCATTTAATGACCTTTCATGATCTTGGGGTCATAAAGACAATTAGCTGTATATTTGGCCTTGTCACGTCAATAATATAGCAATTTCAATGTTGTGTGTATAGAGTGTGACAATATAAATAATTAGGAGAAAGTTTTTATGGTTGATCAAACACCTTGATAAAAGTAAATGAGTTGAAAAGCTAAATGCAATGAAAAGATGAATGAAATACAACTCATGATGACTTACTATGTAATGCAATTTAAAATTAGTGGATTCTCAAATTTTTCAAAATTTATGTTTGTAAATGATAACTATGAAATATTATGATTTGATGTAAATTTAGAATGAAGAAAAATGTTGGAGATATAAATATGCCAAAGCCAGTAATATCAAAAGAAAAATTAGGGAAAGTAATGACAATTTTTGAAAGTTTTGACTCATATTTCGAACACTGCAGAACCAGTGACATAGACATGCATTGTCATGACATAGACGTGTGTTGTCGTGATGTAGAACGACCAGAGAAGATATTCCATAGCCATACATCACTATATAATATTTTTCTTGTTTGTATTAATGATTGATAACGTATGTATTAAAATTAGACACAATGTATTAATGCTATTAATATGTTTATGTAAATGCAATAGTGGAATTTGCCCCTTGGCACTGAAGTGCCAACTCAGTTTTTCTAGTGCAAAAAATGTAAGGCATTTTAAATGTACTTGATAGAATTCTTATCATTTTTCAGCAAATTCAATTAATAGTTTATCAGGATGGCTAGGAATAATCCCACCTGGACTTACATAATTTTACTTTGTACATGATATGACTTATTAAATATGAAAGGTTTCTTTTCATTATATAGCCAAATTTGATCCAATTAATCTAGTTTGTTATCATTTCTATTAGTATCCTAAATTAAGTACTGATGATGGATGATGACTAAAATTTAAAGGCCATGTTTGATAAATATCCCATGGAGTAGCTGCTTTTACTTAGATTATTTATAAAACATAGATTGCCTGCCTGTCATTTTGCTTTCCATTTGAGAGTTGGCAGGGTTGTATAGCATAGCAGTGCTCTCGATTTAGACTCTTGAGATGGTTTAGTATAACATAGCAGTGCTCTCGATTTAGACTCTTGGGTTTAGATTACATGTAATTTATGGAATACTAAGTTTTATGGTAATTAGTGTTTTATATACATGTATATGTACAGTTTACCACAGTTGATACTGTAGGCATTCATCCAAAGATAATGCAAATGATAATGATTATAGTCACGATGATGATGATGATGATGATAATGATGATGATGGTGATGATGATGATGATAATGATGATGATGATGATGATGATGATGATGATGATGATGATGATGATGATAATGATTATAGTCATGATGATAATGATGATAATCACGACGACGACGATGATGATGATGATGATGATGATGATGATGGTGATGATGATGATGATGATGATGATAATAATGATTATAGTCATGATGATAATGATGATGATGACGACAACAACTACGGCAACAACGATGACGACATTTATTCTGAACATTTTGTTGCTCCAAATACTTTACTAGAATGCATTTGCCCTGCTACCCTTGTGTGTATTTTTTTTAGCTTTATTAATTGGGACAGTACTTAAACAGGAATAATGATTTTTGTTATTAGGTCTAACCAAATTATCATAATATTACCTAAAGGTAACTTTAACCCTAACTCTTTCCATAACTCCCAAGCTTTAATACAAGTAATGCATTTTGTGTACCTTTAGTATCCAGTCTGTATATTTCCCATTCTATTTCTATGTCTGTATTTGTCAAGTTTACTTGGATTTGATAAAAGTATTTATTTATTTATTTATTTATTTATTTATTTATTTATTTATTTATTTCATCCCTTTTGTATGAGGGGCTCATTAAGCATGTTAGGAGCAGCACTAACAGAAAATTAAAATACATGTACTGTACGTACACTACTAGAAAATGAGAGAAGATATGACTAATGGAATCACATGCAGAAACAAACAAAATAAACAAACCAAATGGAGGTAAGAAGGGAGGTAAAGTATTGATTCCCAGGAATCTATTAAGTGTTTTGGCGGCTGAGACTTTTGGCGGTATAAGTCATCTATCTGAAATATACTTAACAAGGTTAACTAGGACTCAGGAGATTGTTGTATGCAATGACTGTATCAGCATTAGCATTGATTTATTTCTAGCCATCTTATTGAATTATAAAGTGAGTTACAGGGAAATTGAAGATTGAGGACAAGAAAATTAAAAGCCGCTGAAGTGAAACCCCAGTAGCAATAAATGCAATCTTTTCCTGTGAGTAAATGTATGAACCTAAATTCTCTGCAGTATTAATCTTCCAAAAATGCTGTAGCAGTTTTTAATAGTTTCGACAGTATGTCTCCAGTATTACCCATGGCAGTGAGCAAGTTACAATCTGGAATTCTACTGCTTGGCATGTTGTGAAAATAATGAACCTTCGATTTCTGGGGCGACACAGAGACTTCCACTCCACACGCAATACACATGCATTATTATAGACTATATAGGTGTGCGTGAGAATAAGTCGACCTACAAGTTCTACTTCTATTTTGACTCTCTGGCATGAATTGAAATGCTATTGCAGGTATCAAGAATAGCTTCTGATCCAGCTTGCACAATTCCATACCAAGTATGTTTGGTAACAGGACAACTGCCCCCCGGACAACTGCCCCCCGGACAATTGCCCCCGGACAATTGCCCCCGAAGGACAATTGCCCCCCGGACAACTGCCCCCGAAGGACAACTGCCCCCCGGACTACTGCCCCCGAACGAAAAAAAAACTAGTATTACAGATATACGGGTTTGTACAAACACAAACACGAAGTCATTTTTTTACTGGAAAAGATTTATTTATTATCAGTTCAATACAAAATATACAGGTAACAAGATAGAAAACGAGTCAAAAGTAGAAAAAATATTGAGACTCAGAATGTACATTCTCGTAAGACTTTGGTGACAGTAAATGGTGACTCGGCTCGGTTTATCATGACCAGCCAGTGTTTAAAACTGTAAATTGTGGGCTATTCACCGAAGAAAATCTAGCACGTGACGATTATCACAGATGACAATAGAGTAAAACGTGCAAATGTGAGTATAAATTATGTGAATTACGGCGGTAAGTTAAAGCATCATACCGACTTTTATAACAATTATCACAGATGACAATAGAGTAAAACATGCAAATGTTAATGTGAATGTAGTGAGTATAATGTACGCAAGTTGCGGCGGTACGTTGCCGACGGTGACTTTTTAATGATTGACAAACCCGTACATCTGTAATACTAGTTTTTTTTTCGTTGGGGGGCAGTAGTCCGGGGGGCAGTTGTCCGGGGGGCAATTGTCCTTCGGGGGCAATTGTCCGGGGGGCAGTTGTCCTTCGGGGGCAATTGTCCGGGGGCAATTGTCCGGGGGGCAATTGTCCGGGGGGCAGTTGTCCTAGAATCAGTATGTTTTCCGTTCTGTGTTTCACGTTTTGACGGGACTATATCCTTGCAGCTAAAATAATGTCTTGGTACTAGCATGTAGATTGTGTTTAGATTTCAACCACTTGACAATAGTATCTAAGCTTGTAGAACTAGAATTTAATAAAGTGTCTTTAAGCAAACAATTTGAATCTTGCTCCTTGTGAGGATCAGTTTAAATTGGAAAGTGATTGCAATGTCAGGCCATATTTGTAGTCAGTAACTGTAAAAAAACAGTTCTTACTCTAAAACTAAAACGAAAAATTACACCAAAAATTATTGTACCTAGTGGCTGAGTTATCTATGAAGAGTCAAGTACATGTATGAACGAATTAGCATATTTGTAATATTCCGAATGTCATTGTATGTCCTTAACTTCATGTAATAAAATTTCGAATGATTTTGAATATGTGCAACTACAGTCTGAAGCGTGATAGGTTAAGTGAAGGGAGTATTATTATACACATATACATGTTTATGTCAATTCTGAATGTTTGCATTATATTTTCTTTCATTCTGTTACAAACTGAAACTGGATAGGTTGAGTGAAATAGGATATTATAATTATATACATGTTTATGTCAACTCCGAAGTTTTTAAAAACAGTGACAGACAGGTGTTACAGTCACTGCTTTGTAAAAGTGCCAAATTACATACCAGCATCCAATTATATTTTACATGCCATGTACAACTACGTAGATATCACTTATGTCATTTAAATATGATTTTGAGTTATGTCATGAATTTGAGCACTGGAATGATCATCATGGGACCTTTAACTCTCTGCATGTGACAACAAAGTTGACAACTGTCACATATGTAAGGTTTAAGGCAGGGGCACACTGACAGGAAAACTAGAATAAAGGAAAAGTTAAAATGTAATCTCTGGCATCTGAAATGGTATATATGCTAAAAATGGGGACATACATGTAATGTTTATATATAATCTCCCGGTATTCCAAATGAGTGCTACGTCATCTCGGACTCATGATTCCCCCCATGTTGGCCATATCCCTCCGAGCTGATCGGCTCGGAGGGATACAGACATAGGGGAATCATGAGTCCGAGATGATGTTTTTCACAAACATAGTTAAGTCTGAGCCCCATGTAGTTGCACATGTCCTGATACCATGTTTAGTACTCCATGTGTCCCTGACTACTACTAATTTTGAGTCCTGACTTTGAAATAATGCCCACCACTTACTATTGGCACAACTCACACCTGTTATATAGGCATAATATATAAACTATTCAGTGATGTTATTCTATTGGAAACATATACTTTACTATTACTGTATTTTGAAATGTCAAGGTGACCATTTACATGTTCAATGCCGTTAACCACCAGATGACTACATGATGCCATTGACAACATGCAAATTTACATTTAACATTACACCAAAACAGGTCAATGACAATATTTTAAGGAATTTCTTTTATTGTAACCAACCAGAGTAAAAATAGCTTGTATTTATCAACTCAGCTTTGTGATTTTAATGGTAAATTGTTGTATGTTTACATGCATGACATTGTGTGTTTTTTTAAAATCAAAGATGTTTGCTTATAATATAAATGGCTGACACAGCACTTTGGTAGTTATTATATCCACAGTTTGCACTTTGTAATCCAGGGAGATAGTCAGATTCAGAGAGAAGATAAATTTGCTAGAGCTGAATAAAAATATAAGTAATAGTAATAATTTAGTATTTCCAATATTCAAGAAAGTCCAAGTGGTATCAGGGACCTAATGTCAAAAAAAGAATAGCGATAAAACCCATAGGTGACAAGTATTTTCTGGAAGAATGAGGAAAAATATTGGTGAATAATATAGTTAGACCTCTGCTAGCATAATTATGAAATACTAAGTAAGAAAAATAATGATTTTGAATGTCTGACTGATATTAGAACATTGCAATGAGCAATGGTTTAGAGGCATGTTCTCATGACATAGAATAACCAGGGTATAAATTCCGTATTTTTTGTTTGAATGTATTCAACATGGCTTACAGGAATTATAATGAACAAAATCTAATATTATTGTTCTACAGACCTTGGTGATAGTGAATTGTTCATAGCTTTCAATGATTCTTTATATCGGTATTCAAAAGGTAAATACCATATTTCCAACAACGAAGTCTAGTTACTCAAATAACAGCACATTGACAATGAACATTTCAATACTGTACACATTCTTGCTTGAGGATACATTGAGAGTGTAAACAAAAAGTGGCAATGCATTTGCTATCATATGTTATGATTATCAATGGTTGAACATTTTCAGTCGATTATTTACTGTGGGAAAAATTGCCGTTTTTGTCATCAAAGACTTAATGCATAAAAGATGACCTTAAAATGAAATTACCATATGACGTCTGTGTAGTGTGGTATACATGTATGTATTGAATAGTAGGATTAGAACACCATCAATGCTTTTATTCAACAGTGTCAAAAGCACTCTATGATACTTACCTTGAGCTAAAAGTTAAAAGTTGATGTATTTCCCTTGAACGTCAATATATATAAAAGTTACACAACTGTACAGAATTTACACTTCATGTCAGTGACCATGATAGAATGCAAACTTGCCAATCGTTCTGAATTTATGGTATCAATGATCTTTGTCAGACATTGACCTGAGCTCACCTTGTGTCCTGAACTTGTGTCAATGACTTTTGTCATTGATAGTGAAATGAGCTGACCTTTTGAATGACCTTTGACACAGTGACCTTTAATAGCTCACTTTGTGAACAACCTTTGACAGAAAATGACCTGGACTCACCTTGTGACCCATCTCATCTCATTGACCTTTGTCAGAGAGAGTGGCCTAAACTCACCTTGTAAATGAATATTGACAGAGACAGTGACCTGAACTCATCTTGGAATTGACCTTTATCTGAGGGTGACCTGAACCCACTCATCAAATGCTAGTGTTCAGATGATATACATTTAGATACAGGTGTACACAAGTGGAAATGTATACATTCCATATGTGGCAAGTAAATTTTTCTTTGACGAATACATGCCTATGACATTGCCGCAATGTCATAGATAATTACAAAGCCAATGGCATGCACAAGGTACTTCAAAAGAAATATATAATGCATGATCTTGAAGAAACTGTTTAATATTGCAAGAATATTCTTGTGAAGTTGTCACTGTGTATTAGCCATGATTTGAAGACAAGTAGGAAAGTAGAATCACAGCTAGATAGTGAACATGTGATGTAGCGTCAGTCACCTCGTTTACATTTAACAATTTATGATGTGTAAAATTGTACTTTTACAATCAGTGTAGAACTTGTACAATAGATGTATGTATGTATGATGTATGAGTCTTCTAGCACAGCGGCTTACTTATGTCATTCCTCCAAGGAAATCTCTGTTGATGGAAAAAACCTTGTCATTTGACAACCATGTGATTAAGAATATCGGGATGTCATATTGTTGTCACAGGAAATGTACATGTAGAAAGAAGACCACAGGTGACATGACGTTGGAAAGCTTAGAGCATGACATCAATACTGAATACTTGAAACACCTGTGTTCAAGATAATGCAGAGTGAACAGAGTGACATTAATAGTCAAATGCACTTCCTTGATTAAAATAAAAGATTCATGGTGTTTTCAATTCATGTATGAATATGGAAATGAGTATCACTTCGCACACAAAGTGTAATTTAAAGGTGATTCCAAATGCCTCATACCACAGCCTTGAAAATTGTTCTTTATGTCTCTTAACCAGTACATGCAAAGCTAAATATTCAAAATTACGTGATAAGTGAGAAAAAAGATGTCTACTTTTATGTACAAATATACAAATTGTTGGTAAATGTGTTAGTATTTACCAATGCCATTTCATATTTATATCCTGTAAGTTACACAGTTACTTCAAGTGTAGTCATGTGATGTCATGTGATATATAATGAATAGAATAATTAGCATATTATACATTATGAAAGACATACAACTTCTACACACTGAGTCAACATTAAAAAATCTCACTGATGTCATGTCAACATCATAATGGGTGTACTACAATGGGTTGATGTGATATGATGTCTTTGTAAACAGATGTTAGCCTAAAACTGTGTTTATTTTAAGACATTTTATCATATTTGAATGTCTTTCAATGACCTGGATATGAGTATATATTCTTATCTGATTCCTGAGGGACATTACTTCATCATGTCACGTCATTGTACTTTGATTATGGATGGAAAATGTTCTGCCTTTAAATAGGAAGTGTTAGGTCAATTTTATCAGTATTGTTGTGGCCCGCCTACTGGCTGAATCAACTACACTTGGTTCATGTGCCAGAAAAATGAGTGAGACTGCATCACAGATTCAGCCAGTAGAATGGGCTATGTTTATCTAAGGTCTACTGTATAGATATCAAACTACATGTATAATCTATTTTGTGCAATCTCAGATTCTTATGTAATATCATGATGTGATATCAAGCAGACCTGGAAGAGAAAGGATGACTTGAGATATACTGATGTGAGGCTAGCGCTACTATGCGTATGTGTACTTCAGTTTATAAGGGAGTCCGAGGGCTTAGTCTCAATGTGTACTTCAGTTTATAAGGGAGGGCTTAGTCTCAATGTGTACTTCTGTTTATAAGGGAGGGCTTAGTCTTAGTTACCCAGACTCCCATCGCTGAGGGATCCACTACAAGACCATGACCCATATGAGAGTCTCGGAAAACATAATCCTAATGTGCAGCACAGTTCATACAGGTCAGGAAGAATGGGCTTACTAAGCCCGTTCTTCGTAATCAAGATATATTGGCTGCTTGAGACATGCAAACATGGTGCGGAGGAACCTGGATTGTTCATGCATCTTGTTGGATGTACAGATTCCCCAGAATGCACTGCTCTGGGAGACAGCTCGATCCACTGTGGAAAACTTTTTGATTAAATTCCCCAGACCCTTGGTTGGGGGTATCGTAGTGGAGCCCTCAGCAGTGAGAGTTTGGGTAACCAAGACTAGGGTGGACTGCCATATTGTACGCTGGAGACCAGAATTTTAGAACACAGTGAGTCTATATGAGGGCATTGTTATTGAGTAAACCATGAACTATGAACTATGACCCCAATAACTGGTGATTGAGAGATACAGATTACAGGCATGCATTGACATGTACCGTCTGGTATTGTTAAACACAATGCACAGAATCAGAGTATAACTTCAGACAGCACATCGCAATAAGTCGATGGTCTCTCCCAACCAAGACTCCAAATGTTACCAATGTCATTAAATCATTTATTCTGCCAAAGGGCGACGTTGATAATTCTAGGAAGCAATAAGCCATCGTCATCATTCTTTCATCAACCAATTCTAGTAATTGGGTCTATCTGATTGCTTAGCCGCAATGAGGCAATCTATGCTGGCATATACCGTGTATGTAATGGTCAGTATACATGTCAATGTGACTCTATGCAATGACAGTATATGTCTCAGGTGACATGGCAATCTGCTCTATATTACGTGTGCAATGACAGTATATGTTTCAGCTGACAGGCAATCTGTGCACTATACTTATACTATACATGCAATGACAGATTATGTCTGAATTGACAAGGCAATCTGTACTCTATGCTACTTGTGCAATGACAATATTAGTCTGTAAGGTATGCTGTGACGCCTCACACATCGATCAACTCCTCTTACGTCTGTGTGAGAGGAGGCCAGTGAGGGCAGAACGCCATAACGTATCGTATTGTCTATGACAGTATGCGTATGTCTCAGATAACAAGGCAATCTGTGCGCTATACTATGTGTGCATTGACATATCTGTTATGCCACTGGAGAGACAAGTAGTGTGTGGGGGGGGGGGGGGGACACAAAAAGCAAAAAGTAGTTTGAGATACCAACTATACAATTGTCATCAATCTAGGAGGTTAGGTTTTGGGCTAAGGATAGACCCCCTAACTTCATCCAAAGTGGTTTACTGAAAATACAGGTATCCCACAAACCTCTACCTGCAGTCGTTTGTGGGCTGTGGTTACTCCAGGAGTGGTTAAACTTTCAGTACAAACAGTTCTGTCACCAAACATTTAGTATTATATGATTGATTCACTTAATTTTGGACATGCAAAGTTCAAGTATAATCATACCCCACAAGTGATTAAGACAAAATTATATTTATTTTTACACATCCATGAACATTAAAATAGTGTGACATATTTTGTACATAGAAAGAACAAGTTCTTAATATAGCCATGTAGATCGTACGATTTATCAAACACTTGTCAAGTTTTCAAGTCTTTATCAAATATTGATATCAATCACAAATGTCAAACTTTTCTTATATTATCAAGCAGGATAATTAATTTTGATAAAATTTCTGTAATTTTTCAAAGTTGATGTAAACATAACAGCCATAGTAATCACCCTTCCTGCCCACATAAAATCTGAACATTTTACATCTTTTTGCGTTATTTTACGTTTTTGACAGTTTTAATCATGGCATGAATATTTGATTTATCATGTAAATTATTGTGTTCATTGTAAGTCTGTGGCATTGAATCTCCAGACCTGTCTCATATAGAGATCTTGAGATTTGATGCCATGGATAGCATATAGACTAGTGCTTGCTAGGATTTCTTTTAGTCTTAGGTTCAAAGGTTGTTCTAAAAAAAAAATAGCTGAAATTGTGTCACTAAAAGTGTGCTGGCATTCAAGTGATTAGATTATACATCATTCATTAGCCATTTGTATATTTCTATTTAACTGTACGTACGTGTGACACAGTTCATTTCCATTAAATTTTGCTGACATTTGTTTATGGGCAATGGTTAGCGAAATTGGTGATGCTATTACGTTTTACGATGTATTGAATTGTTAGGCTCCAATGAACAGTTGTCTGTTATCATTCAAAGATTCACAGCAACACACTCCATCAAGTTGTAGAAAGGTTAAAGGTCATACTAAGGTAATACAGCTAAAAATGAATTATAGTTGGCAGTAAATGACGTTGTTGCTGGCATGTCAAAGTCCAGAAATAAAATCATTTATCACTGCTTGAATTGAAACACTCTCAGTGTTTAGATAGGATGAGACTCTCTCTAGTAAAGGAGCGTTTTCTTAAAATTCACTTTTCAATGATAATGATGATAGATACTAATGCTTTTAAATTAGCTACCACATGCACATAAGGAAAGGATGATGTAGTAAATAAAAGTCATACTAAATTGTTTTTGCCACTGGAAAATTTTGCAATTTTTACAGCCTTCAAGGAGTTTCAAACACTAATTTTTACTAATTATCATACATGTACATTTTGTTCATATATAAGAAGGCATTTTAGTCACTATGCATTTTTTTTCAGTGTTAAAGTGGAAAAACATCTTATGCAAAAATGTCCAGGTTTACAGTAATTTTTACCTTTTTTTTGTTGGCCTTATAGAATCTAGAATCATTAATTCTTCTGACCACCTGTCAAGTCTCTTCAACAATAAGTATGATATGTACGCATTGTATGTGACAAACAGGACATTTTTGTCATAGCTACAACATATGTTACATCTCTCTGAGTCCCACTAATGGAGTTCAGAAATGGTAAATATGTAGATCAAGGGTCAAAGTTCACACCTGGGCTACAAGCTACATAATATATAAAGAGTAAATTTTTCAAAAAAGAAGTAATATTTCAAAGACTAAAGGAAAATAGAAGTAGACAGGGAAATGTTGTTTGATTCTGCATAGTCTTTATCATAATGCAAAGTAATCTGATTGTTTGTTGCCATAGCAACTAGAGAATGTAAAATTTAAGTGCATTTCAGGGACAAAAGATTGCTAATCTAAAGATCCCCAAAGAATGCACACCTCTGTAGCATTAAAAAAAACTTGGTACAAAGATTAGACATTAACCTGCTGAGTGTTGCAAAGAAGAGAATAAGAGTTTGTTGCCATGGAAACTCTTCATTGATGGTTGAAATCTCTTGAGATTATACTTCTTCTGTATCCTCTGCTTTGTCAGACTCTTTCCATTTAGAAATAATACTTGGAAGAATCTCTGGGGAAATACAAATCAAAGACGTTGTTTTAGCTCAAAAGTTCAAAATACAATTTTGTAGAGCTGACGTGGGTTGTCCTCAATCTTTCTAGCATAAGTCATATGAACTGTCTGTGCATCGTCAACATATTTAAGTAAAGGGTCCTTTAATAATGATTCACAATGCACACTAGAACAAAATCCAAAGAGATTGTGATAAAACTGGAATTATGCATCTATCCTTTGGACCATCGACATTTTACATACAATTTTCGTCACTGGTGATGAAGGATTTCTTAAAACTGCAAACATATCTTGATATTTGAAAGACAGACCTCAGTTTAATAAATGTTTCCTGTCGAATATACTAGAGAATCACACAGTTTTGTAATACTGAAAGATTTTCCGTCCATGTTCGAGAAGGGTTTTAAAACATGGCGTGAGATTTATTGTGAAAACCAGATATGAGCTTTTGTTCAGAATTTTGTTTCTTCTAATTTTGATTACTATTGTATGAGCACAGACATAATATTTATACAAGATGATAACTTTGAAATGTGTTGGAGCGTAAAATTAAAGAGTTATTCTAGGAGTAATAGAAAACAGGAACGAATGGAAATTGTCATACCAGCATTTATATTTCATAAATGTGTCACGTTTGTGCTAAATATTATCTGAGGTCACATATGGCAGATACTTTGGTTGTGATTGGAGGTGAAGTATTCTTTGACAGTAGTTATCAAAGGGCATGGCATACATGTAAGCTGTTGTCAAACACTGCAGGCAGCTAAAAGTCAACTCAAACTTTGAGTAAAGCTGTTAAAGGGGAACAAGCTGAGTTCATTTGTTTTTGGTTTTAAATTTTTTGTTTTAAATTTTTGCTGCGTATTCAAACTATTCTACTTAATGATTCATTCTTAACCATTATTTGCAATTGACTGAATACAACCCTCTTATTAAGTTATCACTTCTGAATGATCTGATGAAGTATTTTAAAAAATGTAAATTGTTGAGGAAATTTGTACCATGCAATCAACTGTTCTAAGCCAGAAGACAATAGGGAACTTGCAAACACGGCGTGTTGAATGTTGCATCGTGGGAAATGTGATAATAAATACTAATGAATTAGTATTGTAAACAATACTGTTACATTGTTTGCAACCACGAATGATCAATTCGTAGTTACCCTGACCATCGTGGGAGGGTTTTTCATCGGTAGCTCCAGATTAGGTATTACGATAACCACAGATAATCCCATAGTCCTTTGCGTCTGAGCATGCTCAGTTTGGATTGCAAGTTCCCTATGGTAATGTAATGGAAGGCATACATGCATTGCATCAACATTAACATTATACTCTTTTTTTTAAGTGAGGTTTATTTTTAGTATTTTCACTTGGGTGAAAAGTTTATAAACTCAGCGTGTGTACACTTTAACTGCCACATTTTTGCAATATTAAACAAGTACTCTAGACTCCAATTGCTTCTATCATAAAATTAAACCAAAACAACCACATGCTAGCTGTTTGTTCAGTATATGTGTAGGCGATCTAACTTATATTACAGAAAATTTTTGTCCCTGGTTAAAAAGGACTCAATAGATTTTGTCAGGAAATACTGAATAAGTAAAACTCTGTTACGTGTTCAGTATTTTAAATGGTAGTCTGACCTGTAAGGATAATTTGGGACTAAAATAAATTGACTCAACTGGTTTCTGTCATAAAATACTACTGTAATAATATTAAAAAATACGAAGTAACTGACTTTCGTAATTTGTTTAATGTTTTTTATCAGATGAAATATAATTGAAACATGTATAAAATAAATACAACTGAAAATCTTTGTGTCAAATAATACTTTTTTTTTGCTGTGAATTTAATTCTGTGTGAAATTCCCAATAGCTGTAAGCTTTACCCTAATCCATTAAATTTTGTCTGGTGAAGATACACCAACCCATAACTAGAAATGCTTTGATTCTTCTTAATAGATATGTTACCTATCTACTACCCTGGTAGTCGTTAAGGTAGAGTGCACCTTGAGGCCCAATTGCTCTGAAATAAAAGTTCTTAAATCTCTCTAGACTTTGCTATATGAAAGCTTCTTCCTGGTCCATGGGGTTTCACTATCTTGGTTTCAGGGTAATCAGCCATCTTTTATTTTCCCACAGCTAACAGTATATAACACAGTATTCGGTGGCCATATTGTGTTGGATTTTAAAATGGATTTTAAAATGGATATCGTTTTGACCCCTTTTTAAAGTTGATATGAACTGAGCATGGCTTTATAGGGTTTTTTTTCACAAAGTAACAACAAATGCTTGAGGTTTTTATATCCAGAATTCAATATGCAGTGTATGTTAATTGGTGATATGTATGCTAGCTTGCTGTCTGTAATATAAACAGGACAAAGAAAAAAGTATTTTAGACTCGTACGTGCATTATCCTATTCACGTATAGAGAAGCTATAAGTGATATTTTTATCAATGTGACCTTTTGCCCACACAGAAAACACATGCTGGGTGTTGAGCTAATTTGCACTGTGTATCACAAAATAGTGATAGTGTTCATTTCACGGATTACATTGGACTTTTATAGAAATATGTATTATGATCCTACACAGAGAAGTATACATTTCATATTGCACACTAAGATAATCTGTCTTAGACAATTGAAGATGGCAAAGTTCTGACTAAAGTTAAAGGGAATTGAAGCATAGCTGAAACTGTCATAATGCAAGTATGTTTTAAAACACTGAAAATTAATATTATGGTTAGTATTAACAAACTGGCCTTCATATGTTTAGGTAGATTTCCATCGTGATCATTTTAAAAATGGATCTGTACATGCTAGAAAGTATATATTGTTCAGGGCTTGAAATTAACAGTAGTCTTGTGTCCACAGACTACAAATTCATGTCATGTGGCTACCGTAATTTGCAGCTGGTAGCAGCACCACAGATTATGCGATGATATAAAGGATGGAAAATTTACAGACATAAAGTATTTTTATAATACACATATTTCCAACAGAGGAACTCAGTTTTCAGTTTAGGAGGAATATAGGACTACTGGTCACCATCCTTGGACTTCAACGTTCTGAAAATGGACTACCAAAGAAAAAGAGTTAATTTCAAGCCCTGTTGTTCCGAGATTGACCCCCCTTCTATAAAAAGGCCAGATTTCATTTCTAAGCCTTTTTAAAATTTGGATCTGTATATGCCAGAAAGTATATATTACTCCGAGATGACCCCTTCTGTATTTGATGCTAAATGGGATTTCAAAGTCTTCAATATATGGATCTATACATGCTAAATATATGTTGTTCTGAGATTGGCCCTTTCTATAAATACCAGATTTTCATTTCTAATTTCTATGTCTTTAAAATATGGATCTATACATGCTAGAAAGTATATATTATTCCGGAATGGCCCCTTCTGTACCTGATGCCAGATGTGATTTGGAGGTCTTGTAATCTCTTCATCTTGACATAAAGACTGCAACTAATCACTACAGAGAAATAAGACTTTTGAGTCACTTTGGGAAATGAGAAATCAGGAGTCTTAAGAGTACACTTAGAATAATTTGAACCCCGGGGAACATTACAGAGAGTAGCTGTGTGTGCGTCAAACTCGTGAAACCCTGACTCGTGGTAGTAGTATTTTTGACAATGTGAATTGATATTGTGTGAAGGGACAGGTTATTTATATGCATCTAGCTTTTCCAGACTGTTGTGTTGTAACTGTGTGGATTGATTAAAGTGTGAAAGGAAGATGATATATAGCTGTAGGGTTGATCTGATGGGTATGTAATCAGAGCCTTGGTAGTGAGCATGCCAATATCTTGGAGCCGTGCAACGAGTGTAAAATTCAAGCCTGTAATAATTCCAGGAGGAATCTTTAGAATTACAAAATGAAATTTAAATTTTATATAAATGTAACAAAAAAATAAACACACACACACACACACGCATGCATGCACGCACGCACATATGCACACACACACACACACACACACACACACACACACACACACACACACACACACACACACAAAGTCTACAGTCAAGACTGACCACATATTGACTTCCATCAGCATTCTTAAAAGTCACCATACTTGCCATCAATAATGATAAAAGTGTCAAAAAATATTTCAGTCAGTCCAGTCTAGTTAGCTTATCTCTAGGTGTTTGACGTCTAATGTGATTGATATCAACAATATATAAGACCAAACATGTATACAGTTCCAAAGAAGAACGTCAGGGTGGGTGTAAAGATGGGGAAGGGGGGGGGGGATTTGATATGTATTGTGATTGTGAGTGAGATAAAAACAAGGCAAGTAAAGATAATGAAACAAATATACATAATACAGTTTTCAGATAACAGTGTTTAATAGGTTTAGGATGGGGATTGGAATGGGGATGGGTGTTTGATTGTGATTGAGATTGAGATATTAACCATACAAGAACAAATAAAATGTAAAAAAAAAAAAAAGTATACAGGTTCCAGAGAAGAATGTCAGGGTGGGTGTGAAGATGGGAATAGGGGTAGGTGTGTGATATCTATTATGTATTGTGATTGAGATAGTAACAATAGAAGAATAAAGAAAAATTTTAATTAAGTATACAGTTTTGGGAAGAACATCAGGGTGGATGTGAGAGTGGGGATTGATGGGGATGTGATAGGAAAATACAAATGTAGAGGTATCCAAATTACAATATACAAAAATACACATATATGAAAGGATGAAGCGTGACTGTGTCACTATTTCCATGGTGCCTATCATCTCTACATGTACCTTGAATTACGGAAAAACACTCCATAGACTTGAATGACGTTATTTTCTTAATTTCTATGATTGGCTTCACCAACTGTGACCGTAGAAACGAAATTGAATTCATACTCCTCATACATTTCAATGGAGAGATTAGCTGGAGGGCTTCCAACTGTGTATCTTGAAGTAATCATTTTTATCTGAAGAAAAAAAGGATCAGTGAATTGGATATAACCCAATTGAATTGTAGCAAAGAGAGATTTTAGGTTGTATTCAAGGGTTCTGTATCTATAATTTTACTAACCACTCTGTGATGCTATCACACTGGGATGTTGTACTTTAAATACATCCCTTTTCACTGTAATAAATGATGTTATTTACCAGCTTATTTCTTGGTTAACCATGTTTGAGTCACATAGGGGGTCTTGTCATTGAGAGACTACAATATAGTCAGCAGGATGAATGAGTGACCTGAGGGGCCTTGTCAATGGTAGTCTGAGGTTAACATCACAACCTAAGGATATATGGTTAACTTAAGGGGCCTTGGCACTGGTAGCCTGAGAAAAGATGATGCAGGACCTTGTCAGTGGCAGGTTGAGGTCAACTTTCAGGATGTATGGTTGACCTAAGGGCCATTGTCACTGACAGCATAAGGATGTACATGTATGAGTAACTTGAGGAAACTTATGTTAGTATAAGTCCAAAATATTACATAAATAGTTTTGAAAATAAGCTAACTCAGGGCCCGGCTTTAGAAAAGGCTCATAAGCAGTAGCTACCAAAATCCACAAAACTCATATCTGGGTCGTAAAGATTAATATTTGTATAGAGTAAACCAAGAAACAATCGGATATCTGAAGTGACTGCTGAGACGTGATTTATTCAGGGCTATACATGTACTTGCTTGGGATCCATCTCATCATCCAGGGTATTATCTTTTATGATAGCATTGATTCCAAGCTATGCATGTACAAACTGCCTGAATAATCAATCTTGCAAATCAATGAAAGCACTTTAAATTACTGAAAATCGAGGGGAAGCATGCTAGCTATCAGATCAAATAATCAGTGTTGTGATCGAATGGCTAACCATGCGTTCTTCTTCTTTGCAATAGTACTCAGTATCCCTTATGGAACACAAGGAGTAGGAATAAGGAAATGTAAGCAGTTCTTTCAATCATTAATACACAGTGCTCAGGCCGTGAAATTGTATTTTACTGAGTACTGGGAATGCTGGAGATGAGAGTTGGCGACGGGTGCCAAATCAATGTTGAACATCACATCTAGGATAAAACACATTTACATGATTACATGTGTAGGGTATCTATTCTGTACACATCATGAGAACAGAAGAATATTGTTTTGTTTCCAGCATGAACATTACACTGGCACCAGTTCCTTGGGAGATGTTTTTTTCAGTCTCATAATGTTCCATTTTGTTGTTGTTGCTGATGAAAAAATGAAGTGAGATTTTAATGACCAACTGCAGTAAGCAAGAATATAGAAATATAGAAATATATCAAGAATTTAAAAAAAACTGATGATCTAGATATTTTTCATATCCAGGTGTATGCATAGTCAATGTATAGTAAGTTGTACATGATTTTTACACTAAGACTTTCCTGCTAACAGCCTTAGGGACGATCACACAATGTCACACAAACTCAACAAACAAATTTCGTTGGGGGGGGGGGGGGTCTGGCATCAGTATGATTGCTGAACTCCATGTTCATACTTCTAACTAAATTTCAACAGAAAACTGTCACTCCTTCAATGATAGCAGCTTTTGTACTACTACTGAGATGTTGATAAGTTGATTAAAATTTACTTCTACTGTTGTGAGATAATTATGGTGCCGAGTTTCTGGTAGTATTTTAATGTTTTGAAAATGATGTTTTTACATTGCATCGATCATAGTGGTGTGACCGCTATAGTTTTCATCATAGTTTATATATATAATAAATGTTTGATGTTGCACTTGTGAACATTCATTTAGGGGGAGGGGGAAGGGGGTTTGACCTTAATGAACTCCGTTTGTTTCTTGAGCTTGTGCGACATTGTGCAATTGTCCCTCAATAAGTAAAAATTCAATATCTTATACATCAAGGGCAATATGAATCCATGAGGGTTTATTCCATCTATTACTCTATATTCGAATTTGTCTAAAGCTGAGGGCTAATTTTAGGTTCATGGCGCCAGTTTTTGATGACTAATTGGAACGTAGAATACATACATGTAACATTTAGCAGCTTATGCTGTGAAAATATTCAATTCATTGCTACGTTTGGTTGGGAGGAGTTTTTTCATTGCATCTCTCAAGGTTTTTCATCATATTGAGTCTTTGAAAATTGTTGTACGAGATACACAGTAAGAGAGATCATAATCGTATTAACTTACACTCAGCTGTCTTGAAGGTATATGTTCTTTGAATTTGTATATGAGCATACACAGTGAACACCTGGCGTAGTAAATATACTCAGTTTGTGTGCTGTGTACTCACATTGTAATGGATGTATGATCCTGACATTACTGCAGAAATAACTCTTTGAAGTAATGACAGGTTATACATTTTTAAAGTAGTTTTAAATCCAGATTGGCATATACATTTAGGTTTTAAAACTATTCATTAACTGAAGAGGGATACTTAGAAGTACTTGTCCTTCATTGCCTCCAAGCATTTTTTGAAGTTAAACTGTGTTTTGTACCCTGACATAGTTTCTGTATCGAGTCAGTAGCAGTTTTTAATAGTGCACATTTTTGTCTTTATAGGAAGATAAACCTTTATGTGTGTGTGCTATGTGAATGTGCTACTGTGTGGTAGTAACTCTTGAAGTAGGTATTAAATTGATATAGGAGGACTATAACTGTTTAAATTGAATTTAGTGTAGAAATAGTCAGTTACAATGATGACCTCACCAGCGGAAGGCATTCCATGGCTTGTATAGCTGATTGGGTGGTATTAATTTTGTGACCCTTTGAGATTCAAGCACTTTGAGATTTTTTTACTGCTGATTGGGTGGTATTGATTTGGTGACCCTTTGACCTCAGGCGGCGCATTGCAACTTTTACATCTGATTGGCTGGTATTGACATGGTGACCCTTTGACCTCAGGCACATTGCAACTGTTACAGCTAATTGGCTAGTATTGATGTGGTGACCCTTTGAGCATAGGTGACTTTTACATCTGATTGGCTGGTATTGATGTGGTGACCCTTTGACCTCAGGCACACTGACTTTAACAGCTGATTGGCTAGTATTGATGTGGTAACCCTTTGACCTCAGGTACACTATTACTTTTACAGCTGATTGGCTGGTATTGATGTAGTGACCTTGTGACCTTAGGGTACTTTAGTGAGTTTAATAGTGTAGAAACTATACATATGGGCTCATTTTCTATGCTCTCTCTCTCTACCATATAGTCAGATGACTTTCTCTAGGATGACATTCCATTCTTACCACTGACAGCAGTAGTTGAATGCTATTGGATGCGTTGATATAAATGTGATGGTGTTATCGAATTTTCACATGTCTTATTGTTAGACTGGAGGTTGAGTTGTTGTAAACTCAATGAAGTAACCAGTAATCGGAGAAGTGCTTTAATGAGAATATTACAAGTGTTGTGTGGTAGCTAATTTCCATATACTATATGACTTTCAACCAATCTGATAAGTGCATTAGTGAGACTGTCACTAAGAGTTGTGTGGTAGCTAATTTGCATACTTTATGACTTTCAACCAATCCGATAAGTGCATCAGTGAGACTGTCACAAGTTTTGTGTGGTAGCTAATTTGCATACTTTATGACTTTCAACCAATCCGATAAGTGCATTAGTGAGACTGTCACTAGGTGTTGTGTGGTAGCTAATTTGCATACTTTGACTTTCAACCAATCTTATAAATGCATTAGTGAGACTGTCACTAAGAGTTGTGTGGTAGCTAATTTGCATACTTTATGACTTTCAACCAATCCGATAAGTGCATTAGTGAGACTGTCACTAGGTGTTGTGTGGTAGCTAATTTGCATACTTTATGACTTTCAACCAATCTGATAAGTGCATTAGTGAGACTGTCACTAGGTGTTGTGTGGTAGCTAATTTGCATACTTTGTGACTTTCAACCAATCATATAATTGATGTTGACACGGAGAGTAACATAGTAAGTGAAAGTTTACTGAGAATTACTTGCATGTCTCAATTACTACCTTTCATAATTATGGCAACATTTATATAGAAACAATGAAACAATAATGGTATTTTCCATTTTGGTGACATGGAGTCATCGTAAAGCCATAATGCATAATTTTCTATATCATGGAATATAGCCATAGGGCTATTTGTTTTTGCCGTAAGTAAGGATGTCGCATAAAATTTAAGTGTATCTTAAAATAGAGATTTTATAGTACCCAACCTAAGTTTACCATTTAGTGGCTTCTATATATGTTTGATGTTCATACATCACTATTTGTATGCATGTACATACATCAATTGTGCATTCACATGTATTTTGTATGCCAAGTTGCTATTTTTAAAAGGTTAACATTCCGAGATTTACCTTGGGCCATAAAACATAATTACAAGTCTGGAATTGAACTCGTAAACTTGTAATTGCTTGCAAGCACTTGACACTCCTTTCGTCATCAGTGATAAATTGAAGGCATTTTGAGGACATTGATGATCTCGGCTGAAAAGTGTAATGTCTAATTTGTGTATTGGAATGATTTAAATGCTCCTACTGCAGATTTACTAGGTGGTTGAAGGCCTAATTGTTTTTTCCTCAGATTCATGTATCTGAATTTCTGAGGCATTTTGAAGGTCGTTTTAGTATTTCAGGATAAACTAAGGAGCATGTTACAACTAAGAATGTTCATTTTATAGGTTGAATATGATCAGCTCATCAATAATTGAATTCACAGGAATTATGCATTCCGTTATAAGGTCCTGGAATTTCAAACCCCTTCAAATTCCTCTGAAATATGCTCCACAATGGCCCAGAATATGAAATCTGAAAAGTAATTAGCTATAAAATGTGAAAACATTGCAATTGCCAGTCAAAAAAACTTTCTGCAATCATAGATGTGGATTGCATTGAAGTCTGTAAATGACATTTTAGCACAAAAGGTTTTTAGAAAATATCACATGGTAACCATGGAAAACTGAAAATAACTAAAAGATATTCCAAGCAATTCATGTAACTAAGTGACTTTTACTTGTAATTTGTATATATAAACCCTGAAATGAGAACAGGTCACTTTAATTAATTAAATACAAACCATACTTGGAACCTACTTTTAGTTGTCAAAATTGTCACCAGTATACTACATGTATAAGAATACAATATGGTTCTATGAACTTGGCAAAGACACTTGATTGATTAATAAATAAATACTAACAGAGGATATTTTCTCTCTCTTTGTTTATTTCTTCAGTTCGTACACACCTACAGAGTGGAATAACTCCAGACTTGACAAATGATGATGGATTGACAGCATTACATCAGGTTAGTTATAATTATGTAATGTATGGTATTGGCCTAAAGGCCTGCTGTGGGTTAGAATTACAGAATTGAGGTATGAAGAACTGTTGTCAAGCAAAGCTACTAACTTGTCTAGAGATAATTGGTCCAAGGTTAACAAAAGAGAATGGTTCTATTCAATCATTCCTAGCCATATGATTTGTTCATTATTTTGCTGTTTCAAGTAAACATATATATGAAATACTAACATAATTCCATGTCAAGTACTGAATAGCCCTCTCAAGATTTCAAAGGTGAGTGTATTACATGTACACATGTAGGTGTTACTTTCCTAAAGTCCTATGTATCCAGTGAATAGTAATATTTACCCAAAATTGTCAATAAAAACCATAGAATTTAGAAATGAAATAAAAACCATAGAATTTAGAAATGACATTTAAAAAAAAGTTTAACCATAGCCAACCGAAAATGTTTGCCAGCTATTAGTATTATAGTGTAAGATTTCTTTCTCAGTTCATTATAATTGAGTCAATGAGAAAGTAAGCCATGCATAAAATATTATTTTGAGTTGAGGCGTAATGGAAGTATCCCTGGTATATGTATAAACAGGTACAGTTAATATCTTTTGTGTTTTAAAGATTTATGATAGATTTATAATTCGTGATTTGTAAAAGCTTATTTCATCCTGAATATTATTTTTCATATTATTTGTTAGAAAGTATGACGTTGTTTTGGCATATGACACCAGCTAGGCTGGAAGGTATGTTAGGTCGTGATAGTGCTCCCTCATGTATCAACCTTACCTTTCGTAAAGAGAACAACATATCTCACAGTCAGGGAGTAGTTAAATATATAATGGAAAGAGAATATTAAAGGGGCACAAGCTGAATTTATAGGCGTAATTTTTATTGAATTCTACTTACTGGAACGTACTTACTTAACCTTAACCATCACTTCAATTGATTGAACTCAAACATGGCATTACGATACAACTTTAAAAAAATCACAAAATGTACAATACATCTGATTTTAATCAGATTAGTATCAACGTCAACTTTATATAAAATAGCTTAATTGATATTTTATGTCATTTGAGTAAAAACTTTATAAACTAAACTTGTGTCAGTTTAGGGTAATTTAATATTACAATATCATAAAATCAATAAAATCAGCTATGTGAGAATTAAATTTGTTCTTTTGATTTGTGGAGCACCATTAATCTATCGTATTTATTGATGCCATTCCATGGTCTATCCCTGTCCTTATCCTAACCCTAAAGAAACACTTTATTTTGATTATAATTACATGGTTGGTCTACTCACAGTCAGATGCAATCTTGTCATTTTCTGTTGTCATGCCAAAGCATGAACATGTGTGCTATGTCAATTCTTGTCAAATTGTGGTAGCTAGCTCAAATATGTGAAAACACATTAAATTGTTGGTTCACGCATTATTGGCATTTTATCAGTCAAGCCACAACAATTAGATAACAGTCATGTATGTATGTATGTATACATGGTAGGATCATTGTGGCCAACTTTTTTTGGTACCATGTAGCTCAGTCAGACATCAATGCATCATTCATTAGCCTCAACAGAGTTGAACAGACTCTCTCATATACAGCCGTATCTCTCAGACCCACGACTCAATTTCATTAAAGGGTCTTTTTTCAGGCACCAATTATATTAGTGGCTGTGTCTATGAAAGTAGATGACTTGTTTCTTCACTTACATGTAGCATGTCGTTATAATTGCTCTTACAGCTCAGTGATTTTGTATGTAGAGGAGGATCATGGCTCAGAGATTTCATGTAGCATTTCCCTAGACTCTTTAAGTTTGAGGCTGAGTATTCACAGAAGAGACTCTGTATTAAACCGAGGCTTAGAACAGGCTCGAATTAATTACTATATCTGTACTAGTACATGAACTATTTATTGTACCTTGCCAATCTGTCTCATACTGTATACTTGTACCTATGGCCAACCTTGATAGGAGTGTACGTACTAGCTCCTAATGTGACAACCCCATACATCATTTTAGACTATAGATATCTTACACTGCTACACCTACATGTCTTTTTAAGTCTGCACATACATTATCTTGTGTCTTATCACAATTCAGTCATTATTCAAATAATTGTTCTCCTGTCTTGTATTTAGACAGACCCTAGAGGGCATACTACAAACAGTTATTATACATGTACATGTTCTTGCTAACCTTAACCAGGTATACAAACTTGGAAGTCTGATAACAATATTATTTCTTCCAGAGTCCGATATTGCTATGGGTCAAAATGGTAAATGTTTGGGTCAATACATAGTAAGGGATAGGGAATACCAACCTTTGATGTGTTAATAAATGGCTGTGTGAGTGGCACATCAATTGCTCAGACTGCTGATTTCTTCTATTCTTTTACACCCATTCATTTCTGTTGTGTATCAGATCCAACTGTTTCATTGAAAATAATAGGGTGTAAACCATACCACAGAGCTCGAGTGTGTAAATAATTATAAAATAATCTTGTGCATCTTTTGGACATAATAAATGAAAATCTGCTCGTGAAACAATGCTTGGATATTTTGTAATGCGGTATTTTTTGTATACACGCTGTATTATGTTAACCATAGCAACAGAGTGTTTGGGAAATGATGTGTTCATTAGTGAATGACATCAAGGAGACATATAGAAATTATTTCCCAATATTGAAAAATGTATAAGATCCCCAGGGAGACAGTTATAATTGAATTGTATTGGGTTCTGATAATTATAGTATTAAAAGTAGAATGGGCATTTTTCTGGATCAGGATTTATTTGTAAGATACCTGTAAATGTGTTATGTTCCATGGAAATCACAGATAAAAGAATTTTCTTGACTTTGCAGTATAAATTTTGTACTAATCAAAATCTCTGGGACAGCTATTTATAAATGAAAAGAGAATTTTCACAGTATTTACTCACCTGATATAATAATTAAGCCCTATGGGGACTATTAAAATGTGTTCGCTACATATGTCTTTGCATCTGTCTATGTGTCTATCCGTCCATTAAACTGAGATGTATGTTGTGTCGTGCAACCCTCACTGGCCCCTTCTCTCTGAGAGGGATTGACCGATGTGTGAGGGTTCCTCGCCACACTGTACCTTGCAGAGTATCTGTCCATTAGACTGTACATGTAAGATACATCATGTCGTGAGGCCCCCTTCTCTCTGAGAGGGATTGACCAATGTGTTAGGTTTCCCAGCTTCAGTGTTCCTCACAGACTATCTGTCCATCTACAGCTATGTTAATTACAAGGAGACTTCATTCATGTCATCATCAGTGTTGAACTTTTTGTTGAGAATATGCAAATTACTCCTGACCCTAAAGGTCAAATTTATATCAAAACCATCTTGGTTCTAAAACCTCTACATGAAAAAGAAATGTTTGTCAATTTCTGTCAAATAAATTACTCGCCATATTATCACATATTTACAAGTTAAATTCTTGTAGACACGACCAAACTATATAAAAGTGCTAATCGAGCGGAGGGAGGGGAAGGGTTAGGGTAGAGCAACACATGTTATGTCTTCTATGAAGGTGAAGATTTGATCTCTCCGACTATTTGATTGTCTGATCAAGATATCAACTGGCAGGTCTCTGAGAAGGAATTTAAAGTTACTCTATAAACTTCAGGAAGCATACAAAAGTTCTGAGGCAAGTTTCTCAGAACTTTAGCAGAGAGGAGTCGTTACCTGGACATGATGATAGTCAGACACAGAGTAGACTCACACCAGTCGTGCCATTCATTCCTAATCTGTGAGCAGGAGTGAGAGATGCGTGAGGGCATCGCAACATGGCATACATGTATCTTACAGACAAACTCACACCCTGTAAATTAAAGTTCTGATGCAAGAGCCCCGGAAACTTTACAAACATGAGTCACTACATGGATTGACAGTCAGAGCACATGCATTGACACTCTGGCTATAACAAGTATTACGGTACTATTGGCATAAAAACAGCATTTTAAGAAGATTTCAGTGAGATGAATTATAGATGAAATAATTTCAAGGAGTGACTGTTATCAGGCTATCCTTATCATGACCAGGAGTTAAAATAGTGTGAAAAGGGAATGACTTATCATTGTCCACACACAAACCTTTCGGCATGATTGGAAACCCTAGAGACACAGGTCTGCTACGTGGCAAGATCAAAGAAGAAGACCATGATGCAGACAGCATACAAAGAAACTCACATGTGTAAGGTTGGGACTTTTAAATTAATAGTCTGCTACTTGGCAAGATCAAAGAAAAAAGCCATGATGCACACAGTGAAGAAACCGACATGTGGAGGTTTGAACATTTATAAGAGATTTAGTTGCTAATTGACAAGATCAAAGAAGACCACAATGCGGACAGCATACATGCATAATGAAGAAACCTACATGTATAGGTTAGGACATAGAGACATAGTTTGCTACTTTACAAGATCAAAGAAGAAAACCTCAATGCAGACAACATACATACATGATGAAGAAACCTACTTGCAAAACATAATAATTGGATATCAATGTGGTGATGACGGTATGAAGTATCTGTAAGAGATATGATTGCGGCACCATTACTTATATCACAAGCATAAGACAGACATAAGCTAATTACAGTGGCATGTATTACGTTACACATGGTAATAGCATTGTCATGGTGATGTAGATATAAGTGATATAATTAAGATTTAAATATTATATAATAAATAGATTTGTCTCCACTTTTCTTTGCATTAAAACATTTAGAAGCTTTAAACTTTCATTGAATTAATTACCAAATATGAAATCTTGTCATTGTAAAGCGCTCTGAGCACAGTATGGGAAAGCGCTATATAAAAAAAACCTATTATTGTTATTATATTATACAATATATGTTACTGTAAAAAGTTTAAATATATACAGAACAACAAATTTTCCTTTAGAAAATAAGAGTTTTTAACAAAATTATTTGTTTTAAAAAGAATTATTGAAATGGAAAACGTACTTGAAGATTTTGGACATATGGAAAAATGGATATTTTTATGTTTAGTTAACCTTATGAAAACTCATACAATCCCACACATGGAAAGCGCACTAGAACTGGACAGCGACGGTTATACCACCAATACATAGCCAACACTATTTGTTCATCAATTCCACCGACTGTCAAGGACATCCAACGTGCAGCTACAGATCGAAAGGGCTGGAGAAAGATCATTTTGGCTGTCTGCAGAGATCAACTGCTGTAGACATCCCAGACGAACAAGAGAGAGAGAGAGAATTGACATATGATCACTAAATACATATTTCCATCACAAATCTGATGATTTTGAAGTAAATTAAAGGAGACACAGTTTACCAGAGGATATAGGAAAGTAGTGACGATATTAATTTCCATTTAAATTTATCAAGAGTTATCAGCAGAAAGTCTCATTTCCTTTACAAGCCAGGCTATAAATGATTTGGATTATATCTGAGAAGGAAACACAGCATGAAAATTTAAGACTATTGGGGAACACACCATGATATCCAAGCAAATTTTATTTGGAATACAATTGATAAAAGTTATTTGCATGCATAGTATTTGCAGTTACTCTGCAGTGTAATTACAGAAAAGATGATTGCAAATCTGTATGCAAATGAGCATTCCATGTACACAAAATGATCACATTGAGCAAATAATATTGTCATGAAATTTGTGATTTCAGATAAACATATGATATCTCAATGATAACAGAACTCTTTGGTATGTAAGTGTCAGAGGTAGTAAAAATTCAGGGTACCATACGACTTGAAGCAGATATGTTCTTACAGTGTTTTCTGTCGCATTTTTAGTTGCATTTGGTCACAGAAAATATTGCAAGCATTGGGAAAATACCCAGAGTATCCTGCACTTAGTCTAACAGTCACACATCATGACTTCTGTTTTAGTATGAACTTTGAAGGAATTACATTATCCATCACAGTACAATGCCTTAGAGCACTCAAGGGAAAATTTGTAAGCAATTTAATATTATTTATGAGTGGAATATAAGAAATTGAGGCGTCTCATTTTCATACTCTTTTCTCCAGGGCCTCAAAAACCCATGTAATAGCTTTGTTTAGAGTACTCTATACCTACTGATGTCAGTTGATTGATGCGAATTCCTTGCAAAGGAACTGTTGAAAATGAACAAACGTAACGTTGTTTTTTTTTAAAAATTGAAAATATAGAACTTTAAGTTATTAAGGTTCAGCCAACATCTGCACACTCTACCCCTACCCAAATGCATGTGTTGAATATACAAATACTGTACCCATGATGAGAAAGTAAAGTGGCACCAAGCAGACTATGCTAAATATTGAAGTTTTTTGTACTGAATCATATACATGACTGTACATTAGTCTTCATGAATGACTATGAAGCATGTCCAGGTTAGTTACTAGTAGATAATGTAAGGAGTGGTTGTCTGACTACCTAAAAAAGTCAATGAAGCAATTTCAGTTGTAAATTTGAATGAAATCAGAGAAATGAAGACTTGTGGTTTTGAGATATGCACTGCCTTTTTGTATGCCTGGCTGAGTCTTCCGGCCGATTGCTTTTCTTCTCACATCTGAACCAATGCCTATGGAAATCCCTGTGGAGATTCCATTGAAATCTTCTCTGCTGAAGTGTTTAGTCAAGGAATCAGTGAGAAGAGAGGCAATCACCAGGAGACATAACCTATCATGCGGACAGGACGAGATGCAATAAAAGATGGTAAATAAAACCAATTAAAGCATTCTCACCATTCGATTTTATTCAGATCAAGTGCACTCTGAACTGTTTTGGAGTTTATATTAACTTAGTGAGCAGTGTCTGGGGTATACGATGTCTTGGGAGTACAATGTTATTTGATTTCAGTAAAAGTTACTGGCATTGCAAAACACACTCTCATTTTACAAGAGTCGTGACATTTGTAAATAATGTGTGTGACCAACGTTGCGAGACCACAGAGTGATGAAACCTTGTGTATCGTTTTTACTTGATAATTGTGATTGTAGTGAGTGACCCATGTGTACATGTACCTTTATAGTGCCCTAGACATGAGTCATGATGTCTTGCAAAATGAAACTACAAGCCATAGATGTACATATTAACTTGTATTTAATATATAAATGTCAATTTGGAATTTAATTGGCACAGTCATAGGCATCCTGTCCAAACCCTGGATACTGAAACTCATTTCTTAAAATTACTCCTGGGACCTATTTTTAACTTACAAAACTTGATAACTAAGAAATGCAGACTCTACATGCAGCAGAGCATTCATTTTGCTCCACTGTATAATTGTAGTAATTTGTTAGATTTGTTGTAAAAACTAGAATCAGTGTATCTATCTATGGAGTACAGGCACCAGATGTTGAAGTACTGGTACCAGGTGGTGTTTGTATGAGAACTTGAGGAGAGCATTGAGTAGAATGATGAAACAAAGTCTGATTACAATCAAAAGTTTATTCACAAAAACTTTCCAATGGTAGGTCCTTCATGGGATTTTTTTCAGATATATCAAAAAGTAAAAGGTGTTTTTTAGACAAGTTTCCATATGTGGAACCATTGTTAATCATTTATAATGTCTGATTTTCTACAAGGTATTTTAATGATTTAAAAACTAAAAATAGTGTGTTTTTTTGTTTTGTTTTTTGCTACAGTGCTGTATAGATGACAATGAAGAAATGATGAAAGCTCTAATAGAATTTGGTGCTAACATCAATGCCAGAGATAGTGAGCTGTGGACACCCCTACATGCTGCAGCAACTTGTGGACATGTGCATCTAGCAGAATACCTACTGACAAAGTAAGCAAGCCAATTCAGTGCTTTTGCTAAGATCGGGTGGGGGGGGGGGGGGGGGATCCAGGTAACAGAAAGGGAGAAAGGGGTAAAATGGCAGTGTTTCCCCAAAGAGTCTGTGGTAATTTTGTTTGGGAACCAAGGTAAAATGACATGGGAGCCCCAGTAGATTTTACCTTCTTACCGCCTTTAACAAAAACACTGCAATTATGTCATTAGTTTGATATTTACATTCAATCCAAATGCACTTTTTATAGATCCTTCATAACAATATTGGACATATATTTGATCAGTTTATTTTATATAATACATATATTGATTATGATAACAATAATGATAATGATAAATCTGTTAAATTCAGAAACCTATGTGAGAGCTGAGAGAAACTTTAAAACATAATATTTATATATACATTTTGAGCAATATTGATTTATCCATAACTGAGGACAATTTCATACATGTACTCAGTAAGTTGACATCATAATAAATATATTATGATAATATTCTAATTAATGTATTCAGTTCTGTGACTCCTATGTGGGTCAAATAAAACTTCAATTTTAGATGAAATCTTTATGTATATATCTTGATTGGTATTGATTTATCCATAACTCAGAACAATTTTGTAGATGTACTCAATCAATTGACTAATCATAATAACTATATTATGATGATATTATGATTAATTTATTCAGTTCTGCGACCCCTATGAGGACCAAATAAAACCTTAATTTTAGGTCACTGCTATAATCTTTATATACCTATAGCTTGGGATCTATTGATTAATGATATATTATTGTATGTGTACTTGAGCAACCTAAATAATGACAATAATAAATTTATTGATTATAATCATAAATTTATTAAACTGTAATCCCTAAAGGTATGAAAGCAAATCAAAAAGTTAATGAAAACGTACGCATATCTGAAGTGCATTTAGTTGCGGCTAACATAATAAACAAATTGTAATAGTAGATTTTTAAAAAATGTCACGTAGTACATTTAAATTAATACAATACTGGGTAAAATTTACTTCAAGTTGGTAAATAAACAGAAAGAAAAGAAATTACACAGTTTCCGATTATCATGTGTTGTAAATTAAATTTCTTTGAACCAAAACCAAAACAGAAAACTTAAGTTGAATAGTTGTTAGAGATTAGTTTAAGAGAAATTTGAGAGTTTATATTATGCATAATAACGCCAAAACAAATTATTGTTTGGTTCTGGTTACCCGACCCCACCTAACTTTTCACTGCCGTTCCTAAACGTTTTTTTACGTATTCAAGAAAAAAATAAAATTGCAAAAATTGTGAAGTCTCAAAAGAACTAGTGGATACGGAAAATGACATCAACTTAAAAAAGACAAAATAAAACTATTCTTCCAATCTGTAATGGCTGTACATCTGATAGGACAGAGATCATTCAGAAAATAATGGAAAACCTGAACTAGACACTCACACAGAAAAAAAAATAAAATGAAAAATCTACCCAGTGTAATCAGAACCACACAATTTTTTTATTCGGCCTAACAAGCGTTATATTTCTGCCTATTTCCGTGGAAAGAGGAGTGGTGACTGACAGTTGTATAGAACTGTATTCGAAAATCAATATCTGAGAAAGTATCACCAGCTGTGCGAAATGTGTGATATAGCTTTCCTAATCATTAAAATCTAATAAGAAATGTATCTCATACATGTTACATGCTCTTTTGCCATTTGCTTTGTAAAATAAATGGTGATTGACTCAATTTGACCAATACCTCACAGCTGAACTGTACATTGTTATTTGAGGAAGGATTCACCAACTAGATGTTGTCTCAAAATCTTACCAAACCATTGAAATTTAATGTTTTAAACACAAAATAAAGTCAAGGATGTGTTTGAACAGTAATCCCCTCACTTCAACACTCTTGAAGAGATTAACTTTACTGGAGTGGCAGAGCTAAGCATGCAGTCAGCATGGACAAATTGGTTGTCATTAGACCAAGTAATTCGTCTCCATACTAATGATTGCATTAAAGGTATATAAAGTAGCTCTTTGTCAACAGAATGGCAGGCCTTTTCCATGTACTAATAAACCAAGCACACAAACTAAACCACTTATGAGATTAAAGTTGATGGCAGTAGTACAGTACTGTCAAATGAACTCTTCTCTTCCTGATCAACAGGGAATGCTTCCATTCTTTACAAAAGATTTGGACTCTTGTATTTTGAGAAGCCAATCAGTGTTGTGGTGGTTTGTGGTTCTGGTAGATATGTTGGTCTTAATGTAAAGGGCAGGAGCTTTAACAACTAAAATATATGGTACATTGTTTAATACATGTTCTTGTTTCATGAGCAAGAGTTCTTATTATCTGTCAAGTGAGTAACACATCACCTATATAGGTCAACAGGCATTGTTATACTAGGGAACAGGGATGAGGGGGACATATCAATTACATTATACTTAATCTTAATCAACCACGTCATTGCCACTACACAACCTAGCAGAAAGGCCAGCAAACAAACAAACAAACAGACAAAATGGTTCTAGCTGGTACATGTAACTATAATTCTTTGTCATGAAATAATCTTACGTACCTGATGAATGTACCAACTATCTGACTGAAAAAAAAACAGTTTTGCCTTGTACTTTTCCATGTATAATATTTGACAGTGTTGATGAAATTTATTTTCACAAGGATATATTGTCATAACATTTAATGAAAGTAATTAAGGTTAGTCTCAAGTGAGATATGTTGCAGGTATTATGTACATTTTCACCCTCATTTTCATCCTCATCATGTAAACTCTAATTGCTGCCATAGTTGTCATCATCATCATCATCTTCATCATTATCATCATTGTCCTCATTGTTGCAGTCATTGTCGTAAGTTAGAAGAAAAGAGCAAGTCCAACTCTGGCCAAAAAAATCCCATTTCAACTGTACACAAGGTTTTTTCAAGGGCTATAAAATACAAAAAAAAAAAAAAAACATTTTTGCCATCATTATCATCTTTATCATCACCGTTACTATTATTTTGATTATCAGCATCAACATCGTCATCACTGTCGTCATTGTCAGTACTAGCATCATCATTATCAGAAAAAAAGACACAAATGGAAAAACGAAAATAGATATCCTGTGTAGATTGAGGATGTAGCACAACAGGAGATGAAATTCATTAATGTTAATATTTTATGTGTAAATTTATCTTTGATGTTTCAAATTTGTACCAAAATAGAACACAATTAACTAGAAAATTGGCCACAAATTGGAACAACAGAAAGTAACATCATCCTGTCCACATGGAGATACAGTAGTCAGAGCAATTTGTGTATAATATCAAGTTATCTTTAAAAATTGCAGTTTATTTCATGAAAATGTCATAGTGTATGTATTATTGCGACTATGATGTATGTCTATTGCTCATTTAAATATAGATAGGCTCTGTTCTGTTTTTAACCTCCATCACATGATAGATCAGTCTCAATCTAATGATAGGGGAACTTGGCTTTGAATTTTCTTTGCTGCTCTTTGTTGGCTCTACTTCAAGAATTAGGACAAGAAAAGGCAGCTTTCCAAAGCATTGAAATATGAGTATTTATACACGGTAGGTAGACAGACAGACAGACAGACAGACAGACAGACAGATAACTTCTGTCACACATACTAAAGTCATTTATAGTTTGTCCCTGGCAGAATCCCCTAAATGTAACTTTTTCCACAAGATTGTGAGATTAAACTAAGTGATGTGATCACCAGACTATCAGTTCTCCAAAGCATTAAAATAGGAGTGTTTGATACATGGTACATGTAGATAAACCTCATTACATTTAGTAGAACCATATATAGTGTGTGTCTTAGATAAAATCCTCTCAATAGTACTCTTTCCACAAGATTTGTGAGATTATACAAAGTGACAGGCATCGACTACTAGACAATGATGTAGGTTGATTAGCGACACTCCTGAGACAGGTCATAGGTCACAAGGGTACACTGTAAGGACTACATAATGAGTATCAGGAGAAAGGATTAACTTCATTAACTACACTCAGGGGTGGTGTAGGAGTAAGGACGCAGTGACTCGTGAAGACCTATTTTTGTAGACCTTATGGTACCAGTAAATTATGTCTTCTCATCAGATACTATTAGCAATATTGTTAGAAATATGAAATTACACAGGAAATGGTTGCATTTTGAAGTCATAAGTGTAGATGTACATTGTAGATGTTTCCGGTAGCTGAGCTGAACTGAGCTAGCGCAATAATACATGTTGAAGTGTACATGTACATATGTGTGTGTATGTGTGTGATTGTGCACGTGTGTGTGCGTGTGTGTGTGTGTGTGTGTGTGTGTGTGTTTGTGCGTGTGTGTGTGTGCGTGTGTGCGTGCGTGCGTGCGTGCGTGCATATGTTTGTTTTAAGTCTTGCTGTCTGTTCACATCTTATAATCATGTACTTATACTAGTTTGCAGTTACTGTTGAATTGTCTTGAAACCCTTTAAACTTGAAGCCATGTAGACTGTAAAGATACATCATGTCGTTCCACCCCCACCAACCTCCTCTCTCTGGGAGGAGTTGACCAATGTTTGAGGGTACGCCGTGACGGGGCGTCCTCAAACATCGGCGCCCTGTCATGGCGCCCCGTCACAGCATACCTTACAGACTAGAAGCCATGCTACTTATAGTTGATCCAGACTGTTGAGGTATATATTATCAACAAATCAACAAGTGTCAGCCTGTTTACCAATGAAACATAACAATTCAAATTTCAGACTCACGTGATACTGAATCAGGTCAATAAGGGGAGAATACACCCCTTCCCCCACCCCAGTCCCCCCATATGGTAAATGTGTTTGACAATTTGTAATACCGTTAGATAAGATAATTATTTTACAGATTTCTTACAACATCATGCCACACTATCAGCTACCACTCATACAGTTTAGAAGCCTGATACATGCCATATCTTATGGTCTCGTTGAGTGTAGTATTAAGATATGGCATGTCATGCCACCCAATCAAGCAGCACTTACTAGTCTGTAGAATATGACATTCATGCCACACTATCAACCAGCACTCACCAGTCTGTAGAATATGACATTCATGCCACGCTATCAACCAGCACTTACCAGTCTGTAGAATATGATATTCATGCTACGCTATCAACCAGCACTCACCGTGGTTTAGAAGCCTGGTAGGGTTGAGCAACATGACATATCTCACAGTCTACTTAAACCTTAATTTGCAAATATGGATATGAAAATGTTAGTAGGTGAACCTTTTTCATACATTTTATAGTTATGCAGTCATTGGATAAGTCTATGGTGTCATGTACAATAGTATCTTATCATACAGACCGAGTGATTTAGCCAAAATTAAAAGCAATACTTGGTAAAAATAGACATGTATACATATACAAGGGTATATCATAATTGATGTTTTAGCATCAAATTCTAGAATGCATTTAGGTCACATGCAAAACATGCACTGCAGATAAACCATCACTGCTCACTGACAGCCTCTTGGTGCCGTGATCTCTGGCTGCCGAGTCATTTGACTGAAATCAGCACACAGCCCTAAGCCATGCAATGATGACTTCCTGTGATTTCAAACTGTACACTATATCCCAAATAATAGCCTGATTATCTTCTGATTTATTTTGTGTTGTTCTTGTCAGTCACCTACGGCATTTAGTAGAAGGTATACGTGTCTGATCAGTTATTAGTGTTAGGAAGCCACTGTACTGATATCGGAAGGCTTGGATGATGTCAGGAATGCTGACAAGTTCCTTGCTGTGTCGTACAGCAAAAGGTTACTGTCAAGTTCTGTCTCCTGTAGCATTACTTTACATTTGATCACTGATTGTGCCCTTGCTAGATTTTTACCTCCCATGGTAGGTATGAATGACCTTGACCTGACCCTTCAAGGTCATATGCCAAAATATGTTTCTTTTCTTATGTGGATTAGAAGCCATATTAACAAGATGTGATGAAAGTGTTCAGTAATATTCACTTTTTATTCCAATGAAGCAAATGCTACACACATACATGTACATGTATGTAAATCAAAGAATGGTTCAAGTGTACAGTGCTATGTCCTCAGAGGTGCATTTTCTGATTATTAATGCATGACTTGCATTCAAATAGACCAGATACATAATCGTCATTTCATATTTTCAGTTTGAAATGGTGATGTCAGCTCTTTTCCTAGAAAATTTTCTTTGACAAAGCAAGTGAATTTCTCATATATTGTATTTCTACATTTTTTATATCAAGACTTAGAATAGTGAGAACCAGACAAGTTGTATTGCTTGGCTATTGATCGGTTGAATAATAAAGATTTCTACGCCATTCATCTCTAACCTTTTACACGTGTTTGTCTGCTTGACTGCTACCAACCACAATAAACTAAATATTGAATACAGGTTATAATTCTCACTCAGAATCTATTTTTACTCACTTGGAAACCGATAATGTGTTTTGCCCTGGAGGTAGAACTAGAAGGGAGCCATCTGTTAGGATAATCGTGAACAGTTAGTAAAACAGCAGCAATAACTCAGACGCAATAGGTCATTCACCCTTACTGCTCTGTAGGGAATATTATTTATATACTGACAAATTAAATATCATAGAAAAGCCATCATATTCCAAATAAAATATGTGGTAATACTCAGAAAAATATATATATCATCATTCTCATAAAAGGATGTGATATTGCAAAATGTATTGTGTGACTCGGGATAACACACTGGCTTAGGAAATATTTTAAAATCATTGACAGGATATTACACTGTCCATGGAGTCATGAAGTAACTAGTCAAAATATTGTGCATAAACTAGCTTTTGATTTCAGCACACAGGTCAGGTATTCTTAAACTAGTGTGTGATTTTGCTTCAATGTCTCACTAACTATTACATTGCTAGCAACTGCAATCGATTGATGTGGTTTGAATATTGTACCCTCAAACTGATTGGTGTGGAAAAAAATGCACTCGCACTGATTGGTTGCAATGTGGAGTAATAACGTACATCAACCTAATTGACAATATTCAAATGAAGTCAATATGTAAAATTGCCCTAGTTGAGATGAACTCAAGAACAACATAATTTAGATAGTGAATATTATGTAAATGTCTACAAACACACTTGCTGATTGATATTAGGGGTGTGACTAAATTAATTGTTTGATGTTACTAGCATTATAAGCGGTTAGCGAGACAGTGAATCCAAATTACAGATCATGATTGGTCACAATGCGGAGTGATAACGTATGTCAGCCTAATTGACTATATTCAAATGAAGTTGAGATGAGCACAAGAGGATATAATTTACATATGTAAATATCTACAAAGAGGCATGATGATAACTGCAATTGGGGGTGTGGCTCATTACAAGTAGTTTGTGAGACAGAGAAGCAGAAACACAGATTGTGATGTAAATAGGCTAACAGTGATATTCACCAATGAGCAACATAATTTACATAATAATGAATATTCTGTAAATATCTACAAACAGGCTTGCTGATTGCCATTAGGGATGTGACTAAATTAATTGGTTGCCATGGATAACATTGCAAGTGGACAGTAAATCCAAATCACAGATCGCGATGTGAACAGGCTATTCTCAAACAGTCATATTCACTAATCTCATGATCATGACAACATGTCTTGTGTTAGTTGGTTTTCATTGCGATACTACAGACAATATACCTTCACATTTATGGATTTGCAAGAAATGACATGATGGATATATGCATAAAATCATGCTCAAACTGTTGGAGTTCCTCTAATTTGGGGTTGTCAACCCAATATTATGCTGTATACACAACTTGAGTTTGCACTTGTAGGTGATTGAATATTTTTTAAGGATATACCATATCAAGAATAAAAGTCCTTATATGAAATAAAAGCGTCCAAAAATTCTTGAAGTACAACTGTACAAGAGTACATGTACATGTATTAAGTCTTTTTGTGCTCATTTACTTCAAGGTGGATTTCCCATCAACCCTTTTAAGAAATTCTAAAAATTTCTGAACACATGTCAAGAGCAGTAGAGCTTCTTTACAAGATTTCAAAGTTGAATAAGTAACTAAGGTGCTATTTTACATGTACATGTATCACCTGAAAATCGTATGTAAGTTGATAGCAGTGATCAAGACAAGTATACTAAAGGTATAAATAAGTCTGACTGGACTTTTCCTTTAACTTGATAGCAGTAATCAATACAAGTGTACTAAATGTAGAAATAAGTCTGACTGGACTTTTCCTTTAAGTTGATAGCAGTAATCAATACAAGTGAACTAAAGGTAGAAATAAGTCTGACTGGACTTTTCCTTTAAGTTGATAGCAGTAATCAATACAAGTGTACTAAGACAGAAATAAGTCTGACTGGACTTTTGCTTTAAGTTCATAGCAGTAATTAATACAAGTGTACTAAAGGTAGAAATAAGTCTGACTGGACTTTACCTTTAAGTTGATAGCAGTACTCAGTACAAATGAACTAAAGGTAGAAATAAGTCTGACTTGACTTTTCCTTTAAGTTGATAGCAGTAATCAATACAAGTGTACTAAGACAGAAATAAGTCTGACTTGACTTTTCCTTTAAGTTGATAGCAGTAATCAATATTTAGTGTACTAAAGACAGTTTATAAGTCTGACTGCGCTTTTCCTTTCAGTTACAACTACTGCAACTTTAATGTGCAACTTCTACCCGCAAGTGTAGATTAACATCTTGGACATTTTAGCCACGTATTTGAAGTGAGATAGCGAAAGATGTATTCATTTACATTGATAGCTTATGATAGTGATCATCTCCCAGAGGTGTCCAGTATGCATGTTATTTATAGTCACACCAATGCAACATCAGTAAACAGAGTAATGACTATCACCTTCTATGAATCTTAAGACGTCATGCTGTCCATTACAAAGAGGTAAAAATATGTCATGGTTGCCTTGTCCTTCCTGTGAGATAGGGTTGCCATAACAACACTAACCTTGAAAGTTAAACAGTTGAGACTTGAGTGCTAAACTTGTTATTTTATTTTTATATAACAAGACAAACAAAATGTATCTGATACAATAATGAAAAAATGAAGTGATCATCATACTCTGTGGGATTAAAGTGTATAGGTTAGAGTTCGATATCAGAATACATTTGGATGGAATGAGATGACACTATCACAAAAGTAACCATGAAAATGCATAAAGTTACAGAATCCTTTAATGTCTTAAAAGCAAATAAAACTTTTAAAGCAGTAACAACCTTTTTACAACACTACTTTTAATAATGCAATTAATCCAACATGCAAACAGCCTTCAGTTGGAAACTCAAACACTGCTGGAAACATATTATATTAAGTACATATACATTAATACATTCATGGTTTTGACATTTCCCTGCTAACTGGAGACAGATATCAAAGATGTAAGGAGATGTGCCTTGTAGTGTGGTGTGTTAAAGTAATTTACTTGTACAAACATTGCTCCTTTTAATCAAGGTTTGACATGTTGAGCCCAAAACAGATTTATCTGTAGACTGGACAAAAACTTGTAAGAAGATTGCTACATCCGTGACAAGGTTACAAAAAAATGCACTTAAGCGAGTGTCTTTTTTATGTCTAAGCTTTCAGGCGAAATAAGGCTTTGTCAATCACGACTCGTGATTATTAAATTACTGCTGGGTATTTCATTATTTTCCTATTTTTTCATTGTGTGGCTATCTCTCTTGCCTTGCACAAGTCCTGCTGATGAGGCATCATTCATTTACAGCAATTCATGACATGTTGTTCAATTTAGATCGATTTGTGGAAAGGGAGTTTCTAATTTGTATTAAATAGATGTTCTTCATTTTTCAGTGTAACGAGTTTTATAGAAATCATTGAGATGAACTCGCAAACGTTATATACATTTGATCAATCAAGTAAAATGTCAAGCACATAATGATGGCCTTGCAGACAGGATTAAATACGTACTGTATCTATTACTGTAACGAAGTTTGGACATAATTATGAGAAGTAAAACTGGTCAAATGTGATTGACTTGGAACAAAATTGTATCAGAACTTCCGCTATCATGCTAACAAATCAAACATACGTGTACTTTGACATTTGAAAGAGAGATAATGTTGGGCTATTCTTAGTAAGAGTTTCTTAATCACAAGTTGTGTGATTCAGAGTTTTAGTATTGAAAATTGTGTGAAATTTACCATTTCCCCTATGGAGCCATTGCTGAGGCTTGTACAGCCAGCAAAGAGATGTGTATGTGTGTGTAACTAGTGTTAATAGTCATGAAGATTGTTTATACTAACAAATTGTAATAGCAACCCTTGTGGATATGTGTCTGTTAGTCAGTGAGTGTTCATACTATCAACTTACGTAATAGCAACCCGTGTGGATATGTGTCTGTTAGTCAGTGAGTGTTCATACTATCAACTTGTAATAACAACCTGTGTGGATATGTGACTGTTAGTTAGTGAGTGTTCATGGTATCAACTTCTAATAGCAACCCTTGTGGATATGTGTCTGTTAGTCAGTGAGTGTTCATTCTATCAACTTGTAATAGTAACCCTTGTGGATATGTGACTCTTATGATGAGTGTTCATACTATCAACTTGTAATAGCAATCCTTATGGCTGTGTGACTGTTAGTTAGTGCGTGTTCATACTAGCAATCCTTGTGGATATGTGTCTGTTAGTCAGTGAGTATTCTTACTGTCAACTTGTAATAGCAACCTTGTGGATATGCGTCTGTTAGTCATTGAGTATTCACATGAACTGACACTGTGCAGGGTATGATGTCAATGAAATCAGACACTATTCATGGTGATGAAGCCATTCCTTACAGATTGTGGAGGCACTGCATTAACAGGATACATTTTTTGAATGGCTATGAGACAGTTATTCCTTTGTGGGCTCACCATCAGGGTGTCTCATTCTGTATAGCAGTGGGAATGCTTACTTCAAGTTTATTGGAAATCACAAGAAATGAAGGATCATCGACATGCTATATGGCTTCTAATGGTAGTACACGGATTAGTCGGATCAGTGGATGTTTACACTCAGGGCATAATGCATTAATTTGGGCAAATAGTGAGTTTGTTCTAGCAAGCTACTAATTAATGCAAAGCTGATAAACTCAGATAAGACATTGATATCAGGTAGGAAATAGAAAAAAAAGCAGTGAGAGGAAACAGTATTTAAAACTTTATTTGAGATATACAGAAAATAATATTCGAAATCCGGAAAATCGCGAGTACAAAATTGATTATTTGTCCTTTACCCTGTGCAGAAACAGACCAACACAGATGTACCTTTGACAGTTAATCAAAGTTGTCACTAACACCAATCCACAAAGTAATATTAAGATGCTACAAAGACTAGATGAAAGGTTTGCCTAGAATAAAAGTTGAACTGTTCAGGTGGCTTACCCTCTGTGATCTTCCCTCTAAGAAAGATGAATTAACATTTGGAAAGAATATGTCAGAAATTAATGTAAAACATCCAAAAGTGCAATGATTTATTTCGAATTACCTGTCAAGTTGTCAAGACAATGTGGAGATGGAATGGCCTCTGATAGTGCAAGGTTATGCTGAGTAGGATGTAATCTGTTCACATCAATAGCAGTTATGTTTGTCAAATTGATAATGATTTCTATCATTCAAGATTAACGTATTTATCATTATTTTGTGTTTAAAAAGAACAGCAATTTCTCTAGTGTACTGCAGTGTAGATAAAATGACGTCAACCTGTAATTTCAATAACTATACTGTAGACATGATTTGTGACAACAAAGAACAACAACCAATGTATGAAAACCCATATTCTTTGTTTGAATGCTTTCAACATGGCTCGTATACATGTACAATGTATAGCATAAATGCACTCAAATCGTGTATGGTGTCTTAATTTTACAGAGGTGCTGATATTTTAGCCATTAACTCAGATGGGAATATGCCATATGATATATGTGAAGATGAAGTAACATTAGATTACATAGAAAACGTTATGGCATCAAGGGGTAAGTTCATATTTCATTACGTGGTCACTCTAACAAATTTCATTTTTTTGTGTGTGTGGGAGAAGTATTGGGGAAATACATGACTTTGAATTTGTTACTGTCAGGGATGTAGGTAATTTTAAAAGTAGCTGAGAAGTAGGTGGTAATATCTAGCAATGAGAAATAAATCTGTCCAGTGATGAAACTATTGTACTGGTTAGAATAAAGAATTTTCAAACAAATTCCCTGAAAAAGTAGCCAGTAAAACATTGCAGAGGAGTTGGTTGTTTTTATTGGCTACCAGCCCTTATGTACATCCATGTTAATGTTACATGTTCTTGTGATGTTGTTTTGGATACTGGAAGATTGTGTTGTAATGTGGAGGCAAACAAACAAACAAACAAACAATTCTTGGAGAGAACACAATTTGATCAAAAGTTTGGTTTAAAATTCTCTGTAATTGTCACTTTTGATTATGTATTCAATGTGTATAGATTATAATGTATGCAGAAGAATGAATTTGTCTAATTCTTACACTACATTGATATTAAAGATGGCACAAATGCGAGAACCATGAATTGGCCTTTAAGTGCTGTTTCTGTTACCTGCTGTTTCTTTGATACACAGGTATAACTCAAGAACAGATTGATGAATTAAGAAGTTGTACAGCTCAGAGAATGTTAAAGGATTTACACACTGCTGTAGAGAAAGGTTCTGATGTATTAGAGTGCAGAGACTGTAATGGTGCCACGCCGGTAAGGAGACAAGAATTAGGAAAACAAAGAAATGTTCACCTAGATTAGCTCTTTGCATACTTATTGACCTGTACTTGTGAGCATGCATGTTAACTGGAAAGTGATTCATTAGATGAAAACTTTTATTCTGCAGTGGATGGGTGGATGGATGTGTCTGAGTGAGTGAGTGAGTGAGTGAGTGAGTGAGTGAGTGAGTGAGTGAGTGAGTGAGTGAGTGAGTGAGTGAGTGAGTGAGTGAGTGAGTGAGTGAGTGAGTGAGTGAGTGAGTGAGTGAGTGAGTGAGTGAGTGAGTGAGTGAGTGAGTGAGTGAGTGAGTGAGTGAGTGAGTGAGTGAGTGAGTGAGTGAGTGAGTGAGTGAAAGAGTAAGTGAGTGAGTGGGAGCATATGTATAATGAATGTGTGTGTGTGTGTGTGTGTGTGTGTGTGTGTGTGTGTGTGTGTGTGTGTGTGTGTGAGTGAGTGAATGGATTTTGGCTACAGAATTAGCAAAATTGTAAAAGCAAATATCAATTTCAGTAACAATCTATAGAATGCCAAATTTTCACAAACTTAACAGCTTTGATATGTCAGTAGACTTAAGTATTAAATAATGAAATGAGAACAATTTGATTTTCAATTGTCCCTCCTTTTTTTACCACAGTTACACATTGCAGCAGCCAATGGTTATATAGACGTGGCTGAGTTTTTAATAGATAATCAAGTTAATGTCAGTAGTAGAGACAATGATGGTTGGCAACCAATACATGCTGCAGCATGCTGGGCACAGGTAAGTCACTGCTGTCAAATCATTACAAGTTGTTTTGTGTTTAAGAGATAGACTTATATTATGTGTACTGGTTATTATTTCTGTTCATATCAGCTATAAGAATTGATTTTAACACATAGTCCATTACTCACTTCTTTGTCTATATTTTAGAAACTTATAATTTTTGTTTTTTGTTCAGGGGTGTTCTGTTTGTGTATCACTGTGTTCAATTTCTCTCATCTCTTCATGTGTAATAGTTACTACTAGATAGGTGTTCTGTGTTGAATGTTTCCACAAGAGGGTTAAGAGGCTGGTAACACATGTTATACTAGCTATAGTTGCAGACCAGGAAGGGGAGGGTATTGGGTTGGGTAGTTGTTTTGGAAAATGAAGTAGTTTGGAAAATAATTTTCATATTATCTTGAGTTTAATCAGAAATGAGAAGCTGTCTGGCACCCTTAGGATGCTCCGAAATGAGAAGCTGTATTGGTACCCTTAGGACGCTCCAAAATAATGAGATGCTGTATTGGCACCCTTAGGATGCTCAGAAATAATGAGATGCTGTCTTGGCACCCTTAGGATGCTAAAAAATAATGAGATGCTGTCTTGGCACCCTTAGGATGCTCAGAAAGGAGAAGCTGTCTTGGCACCCTTGTTACTCATGAACATGCCAGCATTATCCACTTGTGATCAATTATTGAGACTTTCTTTGAAAAATATTTTGAAGACCATGGATTGTAGAGAATGAAATTTAACCAAACAGTATGCAATAAAATCTACATTTCTTTATTTCAGCCTGAACTGATTTATTTGTTAGCTCTCAATGGTGCTGATTTAGATGCCAGAACATACAACGATGAATCTCCAGCAGGTATGTATTTCAATTTTGTTTTTTGACTGTTCTTTTACTGCTAAGGAAACTGAAATGTTTCGTTCTGTTCATAAGCTAGTGAAAATGTATTCTCCTCGTTACTGTCTATCTTTATTTTAAGGGTATTTTCAGAAAGTGAGCTGAGTGATTCAGTATTCAGTTAAGATAGAAGGTGTTCATGTAAATGAACCCTTGATTTATATTGAAGTGGTGGATCAACATGTCTGTACACATACACATAGGAACACATTTTGAAAGTATTTCTCAAGTGGAAGTAGCTGAAAGTAGTCAAAGGAAACTACTGATGGGTTGGTGGGTGGGTTGGTTGGTTGGTTGGTTTATTGGTGGGTTGGTTGGTTGGTTGGTTTATATTTTAATACAGCTATTTTGGAATAGGGATTTGCTGAGAATGTTAGGAGCAACGCAGGAAGTGAATTCAAACTGATACATGTCAAGAATTTTAGATATCAATAAAGTAATATTTAACAAAATGAGTAGAAAATAGTAACTAAAAAATCATTCCAAATCATAACTGGAGGCAGTTTAATTCTGATTGGTGGCAGTTCCTCCATACTCATTGTATTCATTGTTGATATTATTGAATGTGCACATTGGTTTGTTGTCCATGTGTTCATATGTAAACGATTGGGATCGGATACAGACTTGATTACTTTTGTAAAAATAGATTGTAATAAATTTGTTGAAAGTTGATTAGAATTCCATCACTAGACAATTATACATCCTTCAACAAATCCAACAAGATATGTAAATCAATAATACTAACGAATATTACCACAATGAAAAATATCATTCAAGTTTTAACTTAAGGGGCTTTTATTTCACTGAATTGTAATTAACAAACTTACTTGCCTAATTTAGAAGTATGCTTATCAGTTCTTGTCTTCCTGGATAATACTGTTTGTTATCCAGCCTCTTCCCAGTAAATTCTTAGCCTCCGGCTAGCTGTATTCCATGTGATGATCAATGAATTGCTTTTAGGAACACTGCATCTGTAATAACAAAAGTGGTTGGCAATACAGAGAATGTAATAGTATATCTTCAGCAGCTGCTAAGACGAGGACTAACAAGTTTCTCCACACCTTAAATTGCATTTTTATGAAAAGTTATCGATCCGTGTAAAAGTCACTGCAGATGTCAGTCCTTGTATGAAAGTAAATATTTTAGTAGAAATTATTGCATCTAGAAGCAGTTGGAAGGTTGTGTAATAAGTAAAAGTGTTGATGAAATCAGTATTCGTTCAACCATAAATGTAATCTAATGTAAGCTGTACAGCTTAAAGCTTCGAGCTTACTTTGTGTTTTCGATTCACAAGAGTTCACGTCACTTGTTGTAAATTTATCAAAGTTCTTATTTATCGTAGCATTGCGTGAAACCTAGTACATATGTGTGGTAGTTGAGTAGTAGATTTAAATGAAACTCTGATGTATTTAAAGATTGCAACACAAAGTACGACATGTGTAAGCTGAATAGTAAGTTGACAGAAAGGTGTCAAAATGACAAAATCTCTAGGCCATAATTGTATTTAATATAGTCTTACTAGATAATTCATTTTATTCAAACATAGTGGTGGATTTGTACAAAATTTGTACACACAAGTAGATTAAATTATGGTATCTCTTCACTGATTTAAAGAGGGACGTATCTAAACTCTTGATATTTACACTAGAAATCATATATTAGCCAAAAAAAACAAACACATGTGAAAGTAAACTTTGAAAATGAAACTAATACTTTATGCATTATATAATGGAAGTACTGCACATAGATTTTGGGTTGAGGGTGTTTCACCAAAGAGGATTTGTTATTGATAGAAGGATTTTCCAACAAAGAGCACTCTCTAACAACATTAATGTGTGAAGTATATTCTAGCAAGAAAGGAAAATCTAAGATTTGTCAAATAATCTGTTTGACAATTGCATATTACATATGTCAATGAGATATGTAATTAATATTTTAGTGTCTTTCTTGTGGAGACATGTTATCTGTTACATACATGTAAGACAGCTGGTTTTCATGTACATGTTCATGTATGTGTCTCCAGAGGGCGATGTTCATATATTTTTACTGTTTATGCCCTTGTCATTGCGTGAGGGTGCTGTTTTCATGAAAGGTGTATCGATTATTTTGTTTTTTTATTCTATGTTAATTTTGTAGATATTTGTGAAGATCCTGATACTAGGCAAAAGTTGACAGAAATGAAGAAAGAATTGATAAACAGTAGAAGTAACAGGATTAATCTTGTCAGGAGAAATTCAAGTCGTAACAGGAGAAGGTAGGAGATTTATGTACTGAGAGTGTTTCATAAACTAGAAGATTTGAATCCCATGGTTCATTGGTGGTCCATGGGAAACATGCACATCACCACTCAGTCTAATCCCTGAATAATTAGTGAACCATTATCTCGGTAAACACTGATTATCTTCCTAAGACAAACAAGTTCTTGAAATGAGTGGATGGATGGATGGATGGATGGATGGACAGGCAGACGGATGGACAAACAGACATTTCGGTGCATTCATTATACTATTTCTACAATTCACGATGTGCACTTCCTTTGCATTTCTACCTAAAAAGTTTTTAAAGGCTAGTGTTAGAATAGGTTTAAAAGTTGGATGTGAAAACCAGTTGTTTGTCAGAACGATTGAAAAGATGATCCTGAAAAAAAAATACTCCTAGGAGTACGTAATACTTATGGCTCCTCTAATATGGTAACATTAATACAAGAATGTCGGATGCAAACATTGGATTTTCAAGTTTACTCAACCCATCCCACTCCAGGTAAAACCAAGATAGCCCCCTCCCACACCCACCCCAATATGACATCATGTTCTTGTTGTCTTATCCAGTTGGAATTTTGTGTTTTGACATTTCACATGTGGGATCTAAAAATCAAATGATCTAACATTACAGTATGTGTGTTGATATTACAGTGCATCAGTTCGGCGTACTAGTATGAGAGAAAAGAAAGAGATCTCTAGAAGGGATGCCAAGGCAGAGGCTGAATTTAGGAACATTCCAAGGGTATGTACAATTTTCGCTATCATTCCCAAGTCTACTCTGATGACCATTCAGAGCTAGTCTCAAATGGTGTTCCTATATACAGTGTGATTGGTCGAATACATAATTAGACATTTTTTAATCGTGCAATCAGGTCACATGATGAATCCCTAAGTAGGTGTTGTCATGGAAATGCAACCTCACTCTACATATGTTGAATCTATTCAAAGTTACGCTAATGTTTTACACATATTATGTGTATAGTGGGGCAGGGCTTAAATACTAGCTGTGAATGGTCATCAGGCTAGACTTGGCAACAATAGCAAAGATTCAAAAAACAAAATGGCAGTGAGGATAGCGGAATAGTGTAGTATAGATAGTCGTTCAAGTCTACAGGTAGGCAGGCTTTATATGTAGTAAAGGTTCAAACGATTTCCTTGTGTTTTTAAAATAACTGTTATTTTCAAATTGGCAAGAAATCCATGTTATCTACAGGAAAGCCTCATTTCCCACTCTTCCACATGTTATGAAAGTGTGTTAATTCCTGGTAGATAACCGGAATTACAGGCTGTAATTCCTTGTAATCAACTTCCAGATTTACAAGAATGACAAGTCAACTTTGACCTCAGTATCCCTTACCACTGAGGGCACTAATCAACCATCCTTGCGCATAATAATTGACACTCTCATTTTAGCAACTGCAGGTGATTAAAGTGAGCAAGTCAGTGAAGTGTAAACAGAGAACATTAAACACAGGAATGTACAAAATAGAAATGATTACAATGGGAAAAAGATACAAACTTACAGAACTGGAGCAGGAAAAGAATGTTTACACTTATGTGTCATACTTGTAGTGATGAAGAGACTTATGCTGACCATAGAGGCTGCATCAGTTTGCAGTCAGAAAAAAATGCAAGGTTACATAAGGGGAGGTTGTATGCTGCATATTGCACACTCGAGCCACAACTTCCAAGCCATAAATATAATAGTACCATATTCAGCATGATGCAATGAAATACTGTAATTTTTCTTCACATATAGGAAAGTGCCCCATCACCGGATATCCCACAGGCAAATATTGATGAAATATCTATTGACATCAAAAACAGTGATAAAGCAGTCGAAGAACCACCCAGGCTACTGGAAGAAGATGAAATGGACGGGCAGCTGAAAGACAAACCAAGCAAAAACGTAACCATAGCACTTGAACCAATTGTCAAACCACCCACAGAACAATCCAATGTTGCAAAACCAAAGGAAAAGAAAAAGTCTATCCTAAAAATGAAATCTTCCGGGAAGGAAAATAAGAAGAGTAAAAAAGAAAGGAAAGAGGCCGAAACTAATAAACTAACTAAAGCTGACATGTATTATCAGGATAAATATAAACAAGATGCAGCTCACAGTACGTTATTGGATCTCAAACGTCAACGGGCATCCAAACAACCTAAATTCCCCAAAGATCAGACTTTTGATAGTTTAGGTTCGTCATATCAATCTGTGCCAAGTAAAACACATAAAGACTCTGTAGATTTGTTGCATGATAACGTCGACCAACCCCAGGGTAAAACGTCACACAGGAAACAAAGCCCCGTTGTCAAGCGAAAAGGAGCGACTGATCATAAGAAGGACTCCAAAAAACAAGCAAATGAAAAACCACAGGCAAGTGATACCAATGGAATGAGCAAGCAAGGAACCTCGTCTCCAACAACTCCAGTATCAAACGATTCGTACGTGTCATCACCATCAACTCCCATACCTGTATCCAGTGATTACATGTATATATCGGAACCCGGTCACCGTCCGTTCCACAGGTTCAAAGGTGAAGTAGAAGAAATAGAAGACGAACACCAGGCAACCTGTTGTGTAGTCATGTGATAATCATGTGATAATCATGTGACAGTCATGTCATTTCTATTTTAGAATTTCTATTCAACAAGTTTGTGATATTTTTTTGAACTTTAGCAAATTTTCAAATCTACAAGCGTTTTCATCCTTACCTCTCAAATAATGATTTCTCTCTCTTTCTTAGATTTATCGTTGAAGAGATTAAAACATTTACAAGAAAGTAAGAATCTTCTTCAGGAATAAATTTACATTGATATTGTTAAGTTTTTGTGAAAATTTTATAAGGAAGAGTGTGAATGTTGTAACCAGTACTTGGTGAGGGTAGTAGTTCATACTTTTCCAATGTATGTCAGTACAGCTGATCATCAACAGAGGCTGTGTACATGTCATTTATACACAGCTTGCTGGGAGTGACGTGGATTTTTTTTTTTTCATTTTGGTTACATCCGTCATCAGTTGGAATGACGTAACACAACATGTAGTATATTTTGTAAGAACTTCTGATAGCCCAAGAAATAAGTAATCATAATGTTTTGACTGGAATATATTCTCCTCTACAGAGTCCTGGAATTAAATGATTGACAATTATCTGAAAAATTCAAACTGAATATTCGTCGTTCAGTTTTTCCTCCATTTTATATTCCCCATCTTTTTGTACCTTGATTATATTTTTGCTCTATAAAGTTCCAAGAAGTATAATCAGGAAGTGCTTTCTTTATCAGACATTTCACTTTGATTTGAACTTTTCATAGTTGTCCGTAAATTGTCTTAACCCTTTAAGGGCTGACACCATATTTTTAGGGTGTATACTAGTATATAGACTTACTGGGAACTAAACCCTAGCCGCAGATTCCCATAACAGTGTAGGTTTGCAAATCTTGAATTTCCATATACATATATTTTGTTTCCATATATAGTAACGAAATTTCCATATATGGGCAGTTTCTATATATGGCAACTAAATTGTTAAAGTGGTAAACATTTGAATTTGTAGCAATTTTGCTGTAGAAATGTGTCTATTGCACATTATTTCATGCCATATAAGGCAATGATGTTTCCATATATGGACCATTTCATATATGGCAACTAAATTAGTACAAGTAGTATTACTAGTAAACATTCAAATTTGTGGCCGTAATGCGAAGTAAAGACATTGCTGTAGAAATCTATGTACTGCCATTTTGAAAAGTACTATAACAACGACATTTGCAGATTAAATAATTCTGTGGAGTTTGATATTAAATGCTATACATGAAATTAAGCCTAGTTTATCAACTGAAAATCTGTTTCATTACTGGCAATTTTGTAGATTTCATCACTTATTTTTTGTGATTTTCAATGTTTTATGTATGTGTTGAGACAAAGCAATTTGCACTACTTTTCATTTGGGCTGAATTACTTCATTGCATCTATACTATTCGGCATACCTTCATACCAGGTGTTTCTACATTTGATTCTATGAAATAGTATTTCTATTTAATGCCCATATAGCATTTCTAATCAGCACACCAGGTGTTCCTATTCCACATACCAGGTGTTGTAGTAGTTCATTAGTGTCATATACCAGGTGTTTCCGTTAACTGTAGTTTTACTTACAATGTTTTGCTTATTTCACATACCAGGTGTTTTTGTTGATAGACTGTAAGATACGTCATGTTGTTCCGCCCTCACTGGCCTCCTTTCTGGGGTTGATCGATGTGTGGGGGCACTCTGTCCTGGCATACCATACAGACTAGATAGTTGGCTATACCAGGTGTTTCGTTTTCATTTCCAAATGTTTCAGTTAAGTATTGTACACAGCATAGTATACCAGGTGTTACTATTTCATATACCAGATGTTTTGTGGAGGACAGTTTCATACACCAGGTGTTTCTATTCACATACCAGGTGTTTCTATTGAGTATATTATCATATACCAGGTGTTATGATCTCATATCCCAGGTGTTATTTCTCACCACATATTCTCAAGTCAATTATGATGTATTTCTAAATATTTCTAATTAACCTGTTTACTTTCATGAACATTGATACTCACCTTTCCTATATCTACAGATAAGGTAAATCCTACTGTAATTGTACTTGGTATTTTAGAAGTGTCTATTTCATAAACTCACTGCAGTATTCATGAGTCCTACATACATATACCCAGCTGTCCAAAACCAGCACGAATATCCAGCATTTATTTTTTTATGAAAGATAAGATTTAAATTCAGCAATATTGATAAGATGAAAAAACACTGAGGTACTAGACAAAATGTGTAATTCTAATTATCAGGCATGCTGTTTATAAGTGTAATAGTCACGCTTGTGAAAGTTGACCTCTGAACTCAAGGCACAATGAAATGATGACCACAAGTCTGAATAGACTGTGATCAGCACAATGTTTCGTTAGCACTCTATGCTCCTCCACTCCTTCCCCTAAGAATAGTTTTCGTCGTTTCCTCCTCAATTATTTGAGTGAGAGGGGTTGACTTGCCCAGTATTACAGTCTAGTTCCATGACGGACAATATACCCTTTTACCGTCTGGTCAAGCCCATGACTCCTACACAGAATTATGTGCTCCCCCAACAGCGTTCATATAAACATGATGACGCCGTCGTGTCCCCAGGTGATTTTAGTTTAAACAGACTGGAGGTGGAGTCCTGGTTGGACTGACATATCATATCAGTCCTAGAAACATGAGAAAGATCAAAAACTTTTGACAGCCTGTCAATTTGTGATGGATTACTACTGACATGCACCGTTCGCACTTCTCTCACTATGTGGTCAAACCACAATTAACACCTTGAGTCACTTGCTTGACTAGACGTGTATACTGTCCGTCATGGAACTAGACTACCAGTATTAAGAATATATGAAAGTATGGTTGCACCAATTTGATAGGGTTCATAGAAGGTTTGCATCTCAATGTAATGTTACGTAGTGAGTGAGAAGCGAGTCAGTAGGGCATGGTTTATACACACTTCTGTGATGTCATATTTTCAGTGTTCTTAGTCTGTTCATAGACCCTAGAGTCTATGCTCTTGAAGAAATTTACTATTTAGCCTCAATATATTCAGTTGTCATGGTAACTATGCAAATATATTACAAGTAAACCGTTGAGTTTATTATTATGTATCTCAGTAAACAATAAACCTTCATAGTGTTAGTATGTTGTAAGGGCACTGCTTGAAGAGAAACACTGAGCGCACAAGTAGAATAGACCTTTTCAAATACTTAGGGCACTGTTTGAATAGACCTTTTGTGCACACTGAGGGCGCACTTTGAACGTACCCTTTTCATACACTAAGGATCAATGAATGATCTGACATGTTTTGCACTGTGTGGGCACTCCAATCACTAAGTCTGTTATCGTACATTGAGGATACTCTCTCAATAGCCCTATTGTATTCACTGGGGGCGCTGTTCAAATAATGCCTCATGTTATTAGAATACAGAGTGTTACTCTTTACCATATACGAGGGTGCTCTTAACTGAGCAGGTACAGTATTAAAGGCAAGAGATAGCTACATATGTGTAATTAGTCTGTGCAATGTTTGTTTTGCTACTGTGACCTTCAACCTTTGCAGCTGTATAGTTCGGCAGATAGAGAGAATGCCATTTGTACTAATTCTACAAATACAGATGGTTGTATTTTGACTTTTAGGGGAAACATTTTAGAGAGAGTCTAAATAATCAGAGACTTTAATATAACTAAGAACATTTCAACTTTATATCTCATACAATAGTATATGTCTTACTGTGAAAAGAATTCACAGTGAAAAAAACCACAAAAAAAACAATAAACTTTGTTTCACTCCTGAAGTTATATGCACCCAGATTGTGATTTTGAGAAGTTACAGGAAGTAGGCAGAATTTAAAATGCAAAACAAAAAGTTTTAAAAAAAAGAGAGAATTTTCAAAATGTTTGATGAGAACGTCACCATTTTTCATATTTTTTTTTTTGACAAATCGTTTTCATAATACTTTATAGTTATGTACACATATGATGTTGGCTCACTTTTATTCCTGAAAAGGTTTTGTTTTAATTTGTTTTATTGATTGATTACTGTTTGATACATCATCAGAGGTATGTGTAGATTGATAGTAAGCAAACAGAGACACCTTTTGTGATTAGCGAGTGTAGTTTTTGAAGATGGAGTACGTAGTCTTTGAAGACAGACTCAATGTGTTTGTAGCCTGTACTTTGGAGGGAGTCTAAATTTGGCTCATGTTATTCTTGTGTCAAAGCATCAAACATTACATTTGGCTGAAGATGAAAGAGTCGTGAATCAAGTTGGTCACCGAAAGAGACCTTTATGATGAATACTGCCCTCTGGAGGTGTATGCATATGATGCTATATATTAGTGAATTTCATTGGTATTGATAGAGGGCATTGTTTTTTGTAAAAGCCCCATTCATTGTCTCTATATACGCTGATAGTGAGCACTATGTATACAAAGGTCAGTTTCACCGACTGGCACATATACCGATTGATGCATATACTGATAGAGGGCACTGTTTATGTAAAGTTCAGTTTCATTGACTGATCCATATGTTGATAGAGGGCAGTTTATGTAAAGTTCAGTTTCACCAACTGACGCATACACTGATAGAGGGTACTGTTTATGTAAAGTTCAGTTTCACTGACTGACACATACCAGTACTGATAGAGGGCAGTTTATGTAAAGTTCAGTTTCACTGACTGACTGACACATACCAGTACTGATAGAGGGCACTGTTTCTGTAAAAGTTCCTTTTCACTGAATGGATTTGTTGCCTGTAGATTGTACATATAAGGTCTGATTTATACAACAACAAGAAGTCATTATTTGTTAAACTTTCTCATTAAAATTCAGAATATTTCCATTTTGATGTACTTACTGTATTTACTCAGTCATGTCTCTGAAGTTGCTGGTATTTTCTAAAAAAAATATAGTACTCTAAGATAGTTGTTGATTCTATTTCCTATGCATTATCTGTTGAAACTCAAGTCAAATCTTGTACTTGTATCACCTTTGCATTTTCAAAACTGTTTTGTTGATATCGAATCTCGTACTTGTAATACATCACCTTTGCATTTTCCAAACTGTTTTGTTGATATCGAATCTCGTACTTGTAATACATCACCTTTGCATTTTCAAAACTTTTGTTGATATCGAATCTCGTACTTGTAATACATCACCTTTGCATTTTCCAAACTTTTGTTGATATCGAATCTCGTACTTGTAATACATCACCTTTGCATTTTCCAAACTTTTGTTGATATCGAATCTCGTACTTGTAATACACCACCTTTGCATTTTTCAGACTGTTTTGTTGTGTTTGAATCCTAAGATAACAAGGTTTTGATCGTTAACTTGTTAAATTGAAAACTTGATTAAGTTGTTGTGTGGTGAGATGAAATGCTATGCATATATTGTGCAGAGTTTTCTAGTGAAAAGCATTTTGAGTTAAAAAGCTTAGCAAATGTGTGTGAACTTAGAATCATAGGTTCATTGTGATGAAAGGGGGGTAGAATGGAGGTGGGGGGGGGTTCTTTGAGTGCCTGTTTATACACTGAAGCATGACTTCTCTGATACAAAACATGATATTATTAGGATTCAAACACATCTTGAAGTCAAATCTCAATTTCTGTGAGAAATTTTCAACATCTTCATGCACAGTTTTGTAATAAAAATTTCACATTTCTGTTACCATGGGAACGATCCTGTGTTCATTGGACTCGGTGTAGAAACAGAATTTGAAGATAATATAGTTTGTAAATTTCTGCCAGATTTCGTTTCAATGAAATTCTCTATAAAATTAGTGTGTACATGAACTAAGAGAATATATAGTGTATATATTATCAGCCACTTCAATAAAAAGGAAATTTTTTCTGAAGAATGTTGAGTTTGTGATTTCTTACAACAATTTTAAACCTACACTAGCTGGAACTGGGACATTTTTTTCATCAAATAACCAAAGATATTCACTAAAAAATGGTTGGTTACTTATAAAAAGACATTGTAACTGTGTAGTGGCAAGTACAAATCTTGAGTGAAGGTTGTCGCAATGTTAAAACTGTACAAGTTGTAACTGGAGTATCATTTTGCGATCAAACACGATTTATTCACTGAAATTGTTAAAATACCAATAATTAGACATTGTACATGTTAACCAGGAGCTAGAATTATCCATAAGCAGTACAGAAAGAGATTGAAATCATGATCATGAAGTTGCCAAAATGTTCCTGAGAATCTAGATAAATAGTGCTGATATCAAAGACATGTTCCATCTATGGTGACCAACTCTCTAAGGTCAAAAGGTCAAAATGAGTAGCAAGGTGTGTTTTACTCAGTGCTGCATTCAATCAGTCCCTCCATGTTACTTCTACTTCATCAGTTCTATACCTGTGGAAAACAAATACCATAAAATATTGATACATGTCAATATGTTAAAATACTACAGAAATCATTCTTAGCCAACGAGATGAAGTGCACCCTCTACAGGTCACAATGAGAATTAAATAAGTTCATTGACATTATAGATTGGTTGGTTGTCTATTATATTCATTGTATTGCAATACTTACTAAGGGGAAAAAAAGACTCAGGCACACACACACACACACAATCGCTCACGTGCACATATACCAAACATATTGAAAGAAGTGAAAATTAACATGGTAAGTAACATGCTGTGTCACTCACGCACTCGCATACATACACACACACACACACATGCAAATACATAAACATCTTCAGAAAAAGTAAGACTCACTTGGTACACACATACACAAGGAAGTGCACAGAACTATTGTCTTGCAAGCCTTGGTACACGTGGTCATAATACACCATTATTGGGTGGGTGTTGATCAGTACTATAAACTTAGTATTAAGACAAACCTTTGTGTACACCAAGTTTCTTTTAGCGGTGTGATTTGTCCACTTTGAAACATTTCCCAGCCAGCCTGTGCTATCATTGCACCATTATCAATACAATACCTGATAAGACAAGATAAATATGTTATTAATAATTGCATACCTTGGGTAACAGTTCTGTGTAAAAATGTAAAAAAAAAAAAGACAAGAAAACACACATGATGATGTGGGTTAGTTTCATCAGTGCCTGGTGGTGAATTGCTACCCCAAATTATGCTAATTTCTTTTTTCCATCGATTTATCAATGACTGGTGAGTAATTGATACCAACCAGGGAACTGTAATTTTGAAGAAGTTATCGAACAACTATAACTGCAAATAATTCCATTGTTTCCATGCAACAATGTCACATAATTGTGATGAGCGCCCTCACACAATGACTTTGCAAGTGTGATTTGTTACAAAAAGTACTGTTGTTTACCTTTCATCAATAGCAAATACTTTAGCACCTCTTTCAGCTGCCATTTCACCCATCATTTCTTGAAGTCTGACATTACCTGTACATCATACAAATCATGTTATTATTTCATTACATCAATTCATTCAACAAATTTATTTAAAAGAATTTATTGATGCCTCAAAGTTCTAATTCTGTCTGTAACCAAAGATGATTATGTCAGGACTAATATTTGTGATACCCATAAAAAAGAAAATGTGAAAACAGAAACAAAAACAAATTGAAAGGTAATATTGTACTATTATACTGAAGGCCAAGTTCCACACAGGATGCAACAGGGTGAGCAGCGCACTGAGGAATTTGTCACATGCAACTAATTGCTTTATGTATGCAGATAATTGCAAGGCCTCGTGACATTGCCTGGTGCATTGCAAGGCACCTGACATGTCGGACTGTGTGCAATTCAATGCAAATTGCTTCTCGCATTGCTTGATGAATTGCCCTGTATCACTGCCTCATGCAAGTTTTTGCAAAGAAATTTTTGTGAACAACTATCTAGCTTATAAAAGAGACATCCTTGTACAGGAGACTTACATCCAACACCCCCTACTATCAGAACTTCATTAGATCCACAATGAGCCATGGCACGCTCTGTAATCTCAACCAACATTGCAAATAACGTCTCCTACAAAGAAATCAATATCAGAATATAATTTATGAGTACAACATCTTTTACACAAATACTATTTACAAGTCATGAAAATAACATCCATGAATAACAGAAGGTATTCATGGATTTACACAGCTCACGACTTAGTATCAGATTAGGTATTCATGGTTATACACAGCTAAGGACTAAGAGGAACATGTCAGATTAGGATTAACATTTAGGTAAGAAAAACTGTAGGATACATCGTGTTGTTCCATCTTCACCGGTGGCCCTCATGGCTTACCTTTACAGACATAGGTAGGGCTATATATGTTGTATTTACTGAAGCATGTATGATATTGCCTAGTGATCATACCCATCAACATCACACAAATGATTAACTGTTGAAAAGGTTACTTGCAATTGACCAAAAGTGTTCATCATCTTGGTAGATCAAATAATTTACAAATGTTAAAACACACAAGCAGTTCAACATTTAGTATTGAGCTTTCGATCTGTCTTGGTCGACGATCCTCATTAGAATGACAAACTGCAATGTTTACACACTAACATCAAACCAATGTAGACAGTTCAAGGACTAGTAGACAGGAAATTCAGCTAACTACAGGGATTGAATAGTTTTAGGTAAAACTTTACTGTATTCTACAATGGGAAGAAATTAATGAAAAATAGCAACATGGGAAAAATGATTTCTTTCAAAATACTCCATAGCAGTAACCCTTTAGTGATGATTTAGTTTCTTACCTGAAGTGAAAAACAAAGGTCTTCTGGGGTACATTCACCTGCTTTTAATTTCTTATTGGCAACATCCTGTAAACAGTAAAAGCAAGTAGATATTACTTCAGAATATTTGTTTCCATTCAGCCAAGGAAAATATGAGTGACCTAAGGGGTAATTTCACTATGAGGTGAAAGATATTGAGCGGACTACCATCACTTCATGAAATTCTAACTGTTCTCCTTTGTTAGTTATTTTGTGTAACATTTTAAAAACTTGGTTGGCATGACAACATCACACTTACCTCTATGTATGATAGAATCCCTGAGAATGACACATCCATACCTTTTACTGTGTATGGAAGTTCTATGTATTTCTCGCCTCTGCAAAATATAAATGTAACAAGTTTGATCTTTGATGCCAAGATAATTCATTGTTAAAATTTAGAAAAAATATGTGAATTGGTGAATACAATCACACTAACACAGTGACTTGGTGAATTGTTGGTGAATTTTGAAATGATGTACCTGCTTTAATATTCGATACCATCAGGAATTTCATTTTTGTAACTTTTTCATTATTTTTCCACTGAAAAAAAAATTACTGGAACTGGTACGATCCTTCTAATTAGCTAAATTACCAAGTGCGTTCCCTAGTCATTAATAGAACAGATACACTAGCTTGTAGACTGGCACTCGTTCCTTGGCAGATAATTTTTTTAGTCTCATAATCTCAAAATGTTTTGAATTTGTTATTCATTTGTAGTTTTTTAAAGAAAAATTCCTCAAATTTTTAATCTGGTTATCATTTCATACAAAATAACATAGTTGTGGTTTGTGTTTTAAAATATTTTATTTCAACAAAAGAATGAAATTAGCCCAAAGATTTGAGTAAGTCTAACTGGCTTGATGTTCGATGTAAAACTGCATGAATAAACTGTGAGGACGAATTAGACGTTTATTTTAGTTAGATGTTTGTAAAACAAATTATAAATGTGTGTCCTGCTGATAAGATTCCATCACAAAACAATTATACATAATTCTGTTTGTATATTAAAAACAAAAACAAGTCAACAAAAATATTAAATTAATAGTTCCAGTTCCAGTTCCAGCTCCTGCTCCTGGCTACAGTCTTTTACTTTTTGATATGCTCACCTTTCACACTTTACTACATTTCTTAGACATGAGAAGTACTTACTTTTTAGCCATTTGTTCAATATTATAACCTGGACTAGGGTCATTGGAAAGCTGAAACATATAATTACTACAGTAATAAGTTGAAGTCACGATTTATTGGCATTGTTGATTTTTGGGTGCAGACCCCAAAATGAATTTGATTGGTTATATTGCACCTGGCTATGTGTACTGCTACACAAATATGTTTACTCACAGATAATTCAATACTATTCAGGGTATAGTCACTATATCTAATAAAACAGGTGCAAAACTCATTCCTTTTGCACCTAGTGCAGTTTTAAATGTTAAATTCCACATACTTTCAGAGACAGTTTACTATCTTCATATTAACTCCAGATACGTATTACACATGATAATTTACTAGCTATGATGCAAATATAGACTATATAATTTCCTTACTTTCAAAACTCTAGCAAATCTATCCAGGCAGTTTCCAATGGCCATATCAATAGTTTCACCAAATATACGATATCGTCTTTGAGAGTATGCTATGACCTGTGGTATGGAAGATGAAAATATCAGGAAATGTCATTAATATAAAAGTACAAATTGAAAACATACATATTACCAATAAGAACTGTTTAGTCTTGCTAAATGTATTTGATGAACAGTGCCATCTATGGCCACCACTAATACACTCAGTTGTGTATCTATACTGTTACAGGCAGAATGCATAATTTCTTGGGTGACAGTGCATTTTGCTTCCATCTTTGTCACAAGGGATTTTCAATTTGTTCCGATTAATGTAACTTACATCATATCAGCTGATATCAATGAGCACTTTTATGGCAATTAGATACTTGGCACTTATATTGTAAAAAGGATAGTAGCCATCAATTTGCAAACGAAGCTATTGGTTAATTGGCATACATCCACACATCCACGCATACTGAGACAGACATTTCACGATGCCTATAGCACTACTGAACCTCGGTTCAATTGTGCTAAAAATATGAAAACCGGCAGCATTCACATACCTACCTGTGTATTACCACCACTGACGTAGAGTACAGTTGGATTGACAGCTCCTGTTATCAATCTACCCATTTCAATATCTAAGGTCAAGGTCAAGGTCAAAGGTCATTAATAACTGAAAACATAGTCCTACTAAATACTTCAAGCATACTTTCTTCAAAGTTGTTTACTTTTATCAGTAATAATATCAAATCCTATACAAGTTATTGACAGACAAGTAATCAGGTTTGTACCTGAATCAAAACTGAATGTTTACACATGGACATCAAGCCTGTGTACACAGTACCATCAATGATAAGTAGATAGGTAATTCAGCTAATCAGAATGATTGAACTGTTTACACATGGACATCAAGCTGGTGAATTAAAGCATTACAATGTGTTTACTTGTAAAGGATACGTCCCACACAATGATTAACTCCTATGATAGGTTTATTCCACAACTGAGCAACTGTTCTTGCTACTATTGCTACTGATACCAAAGGTGCTCCCATACCAGGACCTGTATGCATACAAATCAAGAAATCAGTCTGTTGTGATCCAATAAGATTTGTTGTACCTTCAGTTTGGGTTGACCCATCTGCAGAATGTGAAGCCTTTTAAAGGTTCACTTTGATTGGTTAAAACATAATTATGGAAAAATACTGACAGTGTATAGTATTCATTATCATTGGAAGGTTTTGTCGCATAATTCACATTAATGGGACCCTTCCAGGTACTTCACATTGTTAAATCTCATCAGTTGACAAATCTACAAAATTGTCAATCATTCTAGTATAAATCGATCACGAAAGAGTGACATGCAAAGAAGTAGTACCACCCTTGGTAGTTTGATCTCAACAGCATCTTTTGCACCAAACCTGACAGACTAGACCAGAGTTGATGAATATCACAGAAATTGACACATAAAACGTGGTGAAAACAAACCTTTGGTATAGCATACACAGTCGATGTCGTCTGGCGTCAAATTGGCTTCATCTAATGCCCTAGAAGAATACACAAAGTAACAAAGTTTTACAATATCTCACAAAATATTGTATATCTTTCAAATACCATCTGCATCAGGAATGACTTCATATAGTTAACATTATTATTCTTACAATACATGACATAGCATATAGTTTTATATATTTACTAGATCGGCAGAAGTCCCCTGAGGTAATTTTTTTGGTGGCAAATGAAAACATAAATTATGCATTTTCATTGCTAGTACAAGTTTTCCCTTTATTATTCATTTTGTATGCCTCACCGGTGTTCTACAATAACTCCACACATGTCCATCTCATAAAAGACATACACCACTATATAGAATGGAAACAAAATCAGTGAAAACTCAGAAACAAGAGCGTACAACATTTCAGACCATGTTTGGCACTTACTTCCTTAAGACCTTCAATACATTGGCTTGATGATGTTTGGCTGTATCTCTTGGAAGGAAACCTACAGGTACCAAAAAAAAATGAATAAATAAATAAACACAAGTGTACAGTTATCTGGTAATGTCTGTAGGGGTGGGTATGGAATAAAATGGCACTGAAAGTCCATACAATTCACAATGATGGGAGACTAAACTCTATCATAGCAATACTTGTTTTCTCACCTTGTCCAGGTGGTGTGATATATGTCACCCTCGGATTAGAAAGTACCTCACCATCCCTCACTATGCCAACCCCTAGTTTATTGGCACTGCCTTCAAATCCAATCACAGTTGGCATGGTTACTGTTCGGTAGGATCTCTTGCTGACATAAAATATCTGAAACAAAAACACATCTATTATGTAGTATTTATCAGTATGTCTTGAAAACTGTTGATGACACTATATGCGCTTGACTTTCATATGCATGCATGCATGCATGCACACACGCACGCGCACACACACACACACACACACACACACACACACATACATACATACATACATACATACATACATACATACATACATACATACATACATACATACATACATACATACATACATACATACATACATACATACATACATACAAACTGTTAACGGAATTATACCATCATCAAATTTCTTATTGTTGTTGCTAATACTTTAACTTTATTTTCATGATTGTTTTTAAAATACTAAAATAATCGTTACAATGTTTCCATGTAGAGTTCCATTTCATCAACATTATACTTTAATATAACTGTACATAATGTACAGAACAGTGACATTCCTTCATCAACTAGAAATGTGAAAGTGATGTTGATCAACTTGAAGTTGATGCTTGTGAAAAGCAAGTCAAAATAGAGTCTTCGGACTTCCACCTGCATTCAGTGATATATAGAATGTATTTCTTTCTTTTTCTTTCAAATACATACCTTTGCGAAAAGATGGGTAAATAAATCACATGTCGACAAGGCAGAAGATGCAGATCTAGGAACACTGGGTCCAAAAACTCGACCAATGTGGAGCAGGAAAGGTGAAAGGTTAAAAGTTTATCCTGTCCTCGAACAAGAAGTTGAAAAAATGACCAAACAAATATAAAATTATGCAGACTATTATATATACTATTTTTAATTATTAAAGTTAAATGTTAAAAGAGTTATAAATGGTCAAAAAAGTGTCGAATGTTGATATTTTTATCATGAATATTTTAACTATTCTGAACGAGGTCGTATTTACAGCTCGCCAGTTCAAGATGGCGACTTCCAAGCGAAAGAGACGCTCTTCTAACGAAGATGACAATTTAACGTCTAAATTGAGACATTTTGACACTTTGTAAGTATTCAGTCAGCAGACGATGTGGGCAAGAAGTGTTGGGCCCAAGTACTACCAGATAAATTGTCAGGTGCTCCTTTAAATAGATAAAATATACAACCGGAAGTGCTCAGCAGCGACATTCATGATTCAAAGTTTTGTTTTGATTTTGCCCTGACAGTGATACCATTACGCCAAGCGCACGACAGCTAGTGATACGCCCAAGCGTTTAAAGCGTTCTTTTATCCATAATATCAGCATAACTTGGCCAAATACTTCTCTTCCCCCGGCGCCACTTCAGTTAAATAAATTTATTACAGCAATAGATCCACTCACTATTTAAAATTAAGAAAACAATGCTTTATTTTGAACACTTGCATTGGGGCATTTGGGTCTCAGTGATGTCTTCAGAAATTGGAGCATGTAGGTGGTATAATGGGAGACCTCCGAATACAATGTATATCTCAAACCCTGATCCAATATTGTTCTATTTTCCTATTTATTACAGTTATGGTAAGGCACCACCTGGACTAATCAAGGTAAATATCTTTACAGCCATTGACATGTAACATGTAATATGTTTTCCTTTTGCCTTTGAATTGCTGGTGTAGGAAGATTTGAATGTATAGTGAGTAAGTGGTAGAATGACATTGCTAGCTACTATGGTAATACTAGTATATTATACATATTGGCATTCAGAGTATCTCTTTTTTGGAAGACCCAGTATGGTTTTGGGTGCCAGAGAAATGTATAGTGACAAGTTATGCATCTTATCATAGCATGTAGATATATTTATAGTAATTTAGAGAGAACTGAAAAGTGATTATTAACATTAGTAATTCCATTAACAGAGTAGTTTTACTGTAAGTAATACAGTGTGTAATGTTGATGCTGTGTGAACAAGTGAAAGCTAGTCAGAGACAGAGTCTAGACTCATAGAGTGAAGTTTTGTTGATATCCAATTTTCTCTTTCAATTTTTGTATGTAATTATGTTCTTTGAAGTTGTCAGGACTACAATAGTTGATCATTGACAGGTTCGAAATTAACAGTAGTCCCATGCCCGCAGACTACCAATTCTTGTCATGGGGCTACAATAATTTGCAGCTGGTAGCCCATTCAGACTACCACTGATTATGTGATGAGGATGGAAGATTTATGGACATGAAAGTATTTTAATAACACACATATTTCCAATAGAGAAAATCTGTTTTCAGTTCAGGAATATGGGACTACAGATCACAATCCTTGGGCTACCAATTTCTGAAATTGGTAGTCCACTAGGACTACCAAATGAAAAAAGTTAATTTCAAGCCCTAATTGATGCAATATTATATTAATGTGTAATTATTTTAGAAAAGAGAAGAACGTCCTGAAGATAGTATTCCTGATCGGCCAGAAAATCGAAATGCTCGACAGTTCTTAGCTAATGCTCCTACCAAAGGACTGTGGATGCCTTTAGGCAAAGAAGTCAAAGTCATGAAATGTATGTACAGTACTTTGTGTTGTCTTCAGAATAAAATAGTGAAATATGTACTATATTGAATTTGTGTAAAATGTGTACTTCATGGATTCGTTCTAAAAATGTGATAAAGACATGATTCAAGTAACACTTACAAAGTGATGGGTCAGTGTTGGCCAAAAATTTTAATCAGTTTGATAGATAAAAAAATTATTACTTAAACATACATTTGTATTAGCAATTCAATGTAGAGGCCAGCAGTAACAATATGCATTTAATTGTCATTCTGATGAGGCTCGTTGACAGGACAGATCAAACTCTCAGTGGTCTTTACTAAGGAGAACTACTTGTGTATATAACCTTTGTAATTTATGTCTCAGCGTTGAAAGCAAAGTATGGAGTATTGTGTGCATACTATTGTTAATTATGTTTTCCATTTTTTCATCTTACATTTAATACATTTTTGTACCAGTTTGATTATACAAGTGATTTCAATCCTTGCCCATTTATCTTACATGATGATGTATATACATGTGTGTGTTTGTGTGTTTGTGGGTGTGTGTGTGTGTGTGTTTGTGGGTGTATATGAAACCTGGGTACATGTATTTTGCCATTCACTTAATTTCATCCTTCAGTTCTGAGAAAGTGAAAATGGACTTTTCCTTTCCCATCACTGTAGGTTGGAGGTGTAAAGCATATGGACATAGAACTGGTGACAGAGAATGCCCACTATTCAAAAAAGGCAATGCAGTCATTGAAAACTTTAGAGTGGTAAGTGATAGACATTATGAACACATGATATTTGAATGTTTTAGAGTTGCCAGTTTCTGCAAAATGCCAGTGTAATGTTACGGTCATCATATTTTATTATGTATCAGTTGAATTATGTGTTGGGAATATATAGTAAATTTTGCAACAATGATTCTCATTGTTATATTTCCAAAACATGAAAGCATCTTAAAAGAATCGCAGTATTGACAATATACTTCCTTTCCTAGTATGTGTATTTTGTTCATTAAAAGTCTGATTAACCAAACAAAATATCCGGGATGTTGTTATTGGATTGGAAACGTGTGTATAATTTACTATAATGAATCATGTCTTTATCTTTATATTTCTATTGTAGACACATGAAGATCCTATGCATGACTATATCCTGAAAAACAGAATGAAGAAAAAAGAGGAGAGGTAAGTTGTTGTTCTATGATTTGATTTTGTGATCGATATATTGAATATTAATTGGTCTATCATACACCTGTATCATTCCCCCAATAGTTTCTTCATTCAGCCAAGGAAATCATGAGGGGACTTGTCACTACAAGTTGGTAGGTGAGTAGTGACAAAACCCGTAAGTCACAAATATTTTCTGGTAGAACAAAATAAAAATATTAGGGAATAATATACAATGTAATAGTTATACCTCCTCAAGCATAATTTCTGAAAAATTGGGAGTAATAATAGCAATATGGAATGTTTTGACTCATATTTCAAGCACCACTTAACCAGTGGTGTAAATATGAGTTGTCGCAATGAAGAACTACTAAAGTATGCACTCCATATTTTCAGTTCAAAGACAAAAACTTCCCCTGTACAATACTGCAGTCAGTAAAATATTGATTGCTATTTTCAGAAATGTTTTGATAGCGAGAAATCACCAATCAGACTATTGAGTGTTCTTTTCAATTTCATTTTTTTCTTTACAGAATAAAACAACTGCAGGCGTTATTAGATTCATCTACCACAGACACTGAAGACAGCGATGTTGATGCCAAATCATCTGATCACAGACACAGGAGGAAAAGACAGAAAAACATGTCTTCTAAAAGAGAGCATAGGATTCCAAAAGACAAGACAGAGAAAACAAACATTCTAGAGAAAAAGAAACACAGAGACAAGAGAAAGTCTAAACATAAAAGAAAACACAAACACAAAACAAAAAATTGATGAAGTGCTACTTGATTACAATGATATTCTTATAGGACACTATACCTTTATTGTTATTGGGGGTTACTTTTGATTCATATATAAATTTTCTGAAGTTATTACAATACTTGGACCTGTTGAGTATTGTCTGACAACAGGAAGAGCCATCACCACAAATACTGCTTCTGTATAAATTGACATGAAAAAATGTAGTCCTAAGTTAGTTTTTACTGTGTATTGTGTATGAAAATTTAGTACACTGACTTTCACTGAACACTGATTACAGACGTTTGACAGTTTGAAGTCCACTGAAGTGTTGCATATTTACAGCAGGAAATGAATATCAGAACTAGGTTGTTAGTGGTCAAGTGGTTAGCTCATACACCTCTTACCTCTCTACAGTATGGATTCAAACCTGCCAAGCATCGGCCGACAGGTCTGTATGTAAGAAGGGTGATGCTCAGTTTGACCCTGCTGAACAACGCAGGTTTTCCCCGGGTACTCCAGCTTCCTCCTCCTTCTTCAACACAAGGGCACTTGGGTGCTGCTCTTGTGGCAACCAGTCAACAGATTTCTGAATTTATTTGAATGAATAAAGATTATCATAAACACAAAGAGATTGATGTGTGCAATTGAAAGTTTAACATGGTGAAATTACCACATCAATGCCATACATGAGACTTGCCAACTTTCAGTTATTTTCTGCCTATTGATTGTACAACAAGAGAGTGATCCAGTATCATGTGATGATGTACTGGTTGTGTGACTGTGATACTCCAGAAGTGTAGAGCTTAGAGATGAAATATATGAGGACAATGAAATATAATGTTTTTTTTTTAAAACTATGGCCAACTTCCAGTAAAATATCAAGATAAGGCAGTCATTTTATCTTGTGTTAATTTGAAAAGGGGCATCGTAGTATCGGGATCATATCATATGGAATTGTACTGGTAACATTTTACATTTTGGGTCAAGTAGTGCCTGAGTAATAGTAAAACAGTTCTCAGCAACTGATACAGGTCAAATAAACTATGATTTCAGGTCAGAGTTTGATTTTGTATTTAGTGTAACTGTAAATAGTCCTCAGCAAGTGATACAGGTCAAATAAACTAATTACTATTTAATTTCATTAAAGTGTGATTTTGTATGAAAAGAAGCAAAACAAGCAACATGTGTTTGAGATGTTTTAATGTTTATTAGTACTGCGACAGTTGGAATATATTACAGAAACATACAATATAATACCTAGGTACTAATGAAAATTTCTACTCGCAGTCAAAATATTTTTAGCATCCCAAAGTTTCACTGACATCTTGTTAGCATTGCAAGGGATATACTACAGTGGGCTGTCATTGCGTAATCACTCGAGATGTGAAAAAAGTAGCTACATCATCCCAACACATTTCACCAGGCTCTGGTGAGCTGTGATGATAAGCTATTGTGTAGTACACACCCCTGAAGATATCAGGGAAAAGTTTGGGTGCTTTTAAAAAATTGTTTGGCTGTAGTAATAGAAATATTCATTCACAACTATGAAACCCAAGAACATTCATTTCCACAAGATGAAACAAAGTTGTTGGACCTAGGGGCTAGGGTTCACAAAGCAACACAGTACATGTCACTTTAAGAGTTCAATCTGGGTATAGCTCCTTGATTAGAGGGACTGTAATCTGGGTAAGAACTTTTCTTGATTTAGACTTCCTTCAACAGTACTGTTATGTTTAAGCTAGCTCATTGTCCATTGTATCATCCAAGAATTGACTGAGCTGTGAATGGGTTCTGGAAAAATTGCACTTTGATAATTATTCTGAGATAACTGTTGTTGTTTTTATGCCTATGTGTATAACTGTGTCACAGTCCAAAATAGTACATGTTAGAATTCTGTTTGGGAGTCTGATTCACAGATTTTCAATTTAGGTACACTAACCATCATCTCTAGCCTCAAAATTTGTTGTAGAAGAGCTAACACATCATTTAATAGCATGAATTTACTAACTAGAGGCTCCAATATACACATCTCTCTCATATCACTAAGTTGACCATCTCTACTATTCACTCCCATAGTAAACATGTCCACACACCCCATAGACTTGATTTCTAACAACTGACTGATAAAGCTATTCTGTTTACACTCTGATAAATTAGAATTCTCATGAAGAGTTCTAGGGACGCTAAGAACAGCTTCACTTAGTATCTTATATGCTGCTTTCAGGTAAGCATCAGATTCAGAATCTTTTAGCATCTGCAGTGTTGTATGAATCACAAACTCAGCAGCACCACCTCCAGGCACACAAATCCCAATCAACTGTTTTCCTATGACTGGATTTGGTTTCGCTGTCAAATTTTCAAAAGATGAAGGGTCTTGTAGAATCATATCCGACTGTAGCCACATTCTTATTGATTTCAAACTATTTAAAACACTGCTATAATACTGCCTGCATAAGCCATGGATTGGCCCACATACAATCATTTGATGGACATTTTCGTTATGGATCCCTAGATGAATAAATCTATGTGAACCCAAGCTGAATAGTTTACAGAACTTGGCCACACCAACATTGTCACTTGTTAAAAGTTCTTGTGGACCATATACAACATGTTTACTAGTGAGAGACACTAATCCTGATAATGTATCTCCTGATACCATGTGAGTCACTGAGATGCCTAATTTCTTACTCATAAAAAGTGCCATCTCAGAAAAACGCTTTGTTGAAATTATCAATTTAACACCCATGGCTTGACACTGTTGTAGAAATGATTCTACTATTTTACTTTTAAACTCGAGTGCATCATACAGTTGACTTTGTGATTCAATACTAAATGTTGAATCCACCTCAGGTTTGTACTCAGCAATGTCACAATCCACAAGAATAAAGTTACAACGGTCATTACAGTGTTGAGTAAAATTATCTGCAGTAACAGCAAACTCTCTCTCTATCAGAATCCCATCCACAACCATCGATTCAGACATTGGCAGGCCAACTACTTCAATACAGAATTGTTCAAAGTTGTCAATCACATGCAAAACATTAGCATGTAAATCGTCCAGGTTTTCAGCACTCTTAGATATAAAGTCAAACACAAGAGTTGAGAATATCATCAAAGTTTGTGAACTGAGTTTCCCAGCCATGGAAGTTGCAATAATTGCCTTGCATATATTGTTTACATCTTGGTGAGCATCTTCATTCATTTCTGTCATTATTGAGTTCTTTAGAAGATTTGCAATGATTTCTTGAGGCAGTATTTCCATCTGTAGTTTATGAAAAGCATGGGAGAGTCGAATTAAATCTTGTCTGCAGTGAGTGGAATCAAGACTCTGATTTTGAGACACAGATCGTGAGGATTTCTCAGTGAAGTGTTGTATTTGTCTTAGTGCCTCACTAAGAAGGAGAATGAACGATTTAGAGTTGTTTCCGGTCTGTTGATGATGTGATGTCACAGCCTCTATCATCATCCGACCAATCGGATGAGATAGATGTAATGATTTCAATACTGTAAGTCCATCACTAGAAATGAGTATCTTTCCAGTAGCAGTGCTAATCATGGTGTGTAATGCATTTGGTCCTACTAATTTCTTGATAATATTTTCCAGACTTCTACAAATGGATACACAGGTGGAGATATCAACTTTTACACTATCCATCATTGTATACACTTCGTTGGCCAGTACCACGATCTGGGGAAAAAGGTAAAGTGAGTAAAATTAGAAGTGATTTGTAGGAACGCTAACAAACTGATATGTAGTCCTGCTTGCAGACGGTGCACGGTCTAGATTACTGACATGACCCTCACAGCACAGGAGAATGAAGGGACGACTTACTCTGTACGCAAGCAGGACTAACCATGCTAACTGATAATGTACATAGGAAATTCTGAAATTACACTAGTCCTGCGTACAGACGGTGAAAAAGGGACAACTTAATACTAATATGACGTTAATTTGGACCCAGGACATGGACAAAAGTATTGAGAGTGTTTATATACATACATGCTGACTTGATTTTCATTGCGATCTGTTCACAACACGATTAGGAATCAGGTGACAGGTCATGTGCCAAGTCCGTAAACTCTGAAAGACCACTAAATTCAAAGTAGCTGCCTCTTTCACTCAAAGAAATAACGTGTAGACTACATAATTTGATTAAGAGAGCTAAAGGATACCATACTTACTACTAATACTGCAAACGTCTTGCTTGTCAGTTGTCTTGACGGTATGAGTACATGTACGACCTTTGAACTGTAGTAATGTAATCATGATAGAGGGCGTCCTACAATGGGAGGGTGATGAATATGGAGGGTCACGTGATAATTTACGAGATACAGCTATATATAAGATTTGTTCAAATGTAAAATCATAGACCGTCCACCAACGTTGGTGGAGGGTCTATGGTAAAACACTGTACTAAAATGGAAAAAATAGGAGCATGAAAAGGGAGTATGAATTGAAAAAAAAAAATCTTGAGAGTGCTTTTATTTTCGCCTAGGCTTTGGAAAGTAGCCTATTATAACACCTGAAGCGATTTTAATATTTAAAAGAAATTTGGATGCACAGGGAGCAGTATGTTATGTAAAATTTAAATATTTCTTCCTTTGTCCCTCTCCATTTTGGTGGAATAATACTAACTTCTCTGTTGTTTCCTTTCTCAGTTTATTGACTAATAGTATATCAGAAGAAGCAAAGGACAATTTCGTATTCAATATTTTCCAAATCCAGCTGACTATAATTATTTAGTCTCTTTATTATTGATAGAATAATGACATCTTGTCTGTTCTACCAAACTTACCAAATCACCTTATTTCTAACCTTTTAATTACGTTGGTTAGGTTAGAATCTTTTAAATAATCCAAACTTATTATAAATCAATATTCATTTACCAAAACCTATTCATTATTATAAGGAGGATATGTAGAAAGTTTTATGATATTATTGATGCAGTAGTTTTTTGAGATGTGTCCCAGCCAGACTCACAGTAAGAGGTGAGCAAGGAAACACACATTCACATACACACATGCACTCGCGCGCACTCACACACACACACACACACACACACACACACACACACACACACACACAGGGGCAAGCAAGCACACACACACATGCACACACACACATACACGCATGCACGCACGCATGCATGCATGCATACACACACACACACACACACACACACACACAACATATATAACCTTCCCTTACGGAAAGTAAAAATGGTTTGATCATCAGAGAAACAGACAAGGCTCAAAATCCCACTACATGTAAAAATATTGAGCCACTTTGCAAAAACTCAACAAACAGACAACATGAGTAAACTTTCTCTCTATAAATAAATACATATATTTGGATAACTAGTGTTTATTTACTACACATGTATCTATTTTTAAAAATCTAACATTTCAAATAGTTTGAAGGAAAAAAAGTTGAATTTTTTACATAGACCTGTCATAATTAGAATGTGATCTACACACTATTTTTTTCTTATATACTTTTTCTCTTTACGTACAGACTTTATAATTTGTGGAGTTTGTCATGTGTACTAGTTAGATATATGCCTACATCTTTACCAATATCATTGTTAACATAAATCTTTTTACATGTTTCTTCATTTGTATATTCAGACTATGGACTGAAAAATTGTTGTTGTGAGCACTCCATAATACTATGGAAGGCAAAGTATCATTAAACTAAGATAGACACTTCAACTAAAACTACTACTGTTGCATTTAGTAGATTAGACAAGTGGATGATAGTGATGTCTTGGTTTGTGGATATAATCACCCTGTAATCAAGATAGTATAAACACTGTATGAGGTTGAGTCAGCCACCACTTGAGAAAAACTTGCTATCAGAGACGCCACTCAGTATTGTACGTGCAATAACATCAACTTCCGTTGCCAGCTTATATCAATATATTGCAACAATAGTTTTAGTTAGTGTCTATCTCAGTTTGCTTTTATATATAGGTAACACAGAAAAAAAAATGTCCTTGTCTGTGTAGGTAGTCTTGTAGTTGGGCCTTAGATCTGCACATAGAAGGTAGCTGAACACAAACTGATGATAACAGTAGTGACAGCACCTTTGGTGTTATGCCACCTATGGTCATAGAACTGCCAGACGGTCTAGCAGCTAGAGTAGCTTACAGCTTTTTCTTGTATGCATTTGCAACCTCTTGATGGGTTATTGTTTTTCTTGGACGGTGCTGTAAAGAGGCTGTAGTTACGACAATGGTGTATCTGCGACATATTGTACACTTAAATATATTTCAGACGAGATAATTTTGCCATTTTACACTGCACTCTTCAGGTAATTACTGAGCTTGGAGTATTGTGTTGATGTACATGAAAACATTTTAGTCGCTACTAAACAGTTTTCAACTGTACACTTAGACATTTGTCAAACTAGAAAAGTTTGCCATTTGACAGCTGGCCTTCAACTAGTTCCTAAATACTAACTTTACGGATGACTGAACCTCACCAACTGTGTTTATGCACAAGAAGATACTTTACTTACTACTTATTTTCATGGTTTGTTTTCCAGCAATACAAAATGAAAACTATAGTCTTCAGATTAAAATGTACAGGTTTACTTGTTTTGGAAACCCAGACACGTACACATTTATGTAGACAATTCCTTCACTTATTATGGTTCCTTACATGTCGTTTCATAGTACTACTTTGATGAAACCCCATGTCACATATTTTACACACAAACGGTCTTTCATTTGTATGAATCCTCATGTGGCACATCAAATGATGGTTCACATGAAATCTTTTACCACACTCTTTACATGCAAATGGTCTTTCATCAGTATGGCTTCTCATATGCTTTTTCACATCATTATTTGTATAGAAAGCTTTACCACATTCTTTACATGAAAATGGTCTCTCTTGTGTGTGGCTCATAGTGTGCATCTTGAGATTACCCTTAGTGTTGAAACATTTACTACATATATCACATACAAATGGCTTTTCATTTGTGTGGATTCTTAAGTGTGTATTGAGATGACACCTATGGTTAAAACTTTGACCACACTCTATACATACAAATGGTCTTTCGTTTGTGTGAGATGTCATGTGTACCTTGAGCTTACTTCTCTGTGTATAACTTTTACCACATTCTGTGCATACAAATGGCCGATCGTTTGTGTGAAGTTTCATGTGTTTTGTAAGATTACCTTTCAGGGTAAAAACTTTACCACACTCTTCACAAACTATTGGTTTATCCTTTACGTGTGTCATTGTATGTGCTTTGAAAGTCTTCATACTTTTAAAACATTTACCACATTCTTCACATACAAATGTTTCTTCAACTGTACACACTTTTTTCTGTTTTTTCAATTTCCTTTCCTTTTTATGAAAACTTTGATCACATATATCCTTTGAATGGAATTTCATGTGTGATGTCAGCACCACTTCACTACAAAAACTTTTACCACACTCTGGACATAAAAATAGTGTTCCATCTTTTTGAATTCCTATGTCTGTCTTTAAATCCTCAATAGGGTGGAACTTTTGATCACTATCTTTGTAAGTATATATGTTTGTACTTGTATGTTCTCTCATGTGAAATTCCAGACCAATTCTAGTCAGGAAACCTTTGTCACACTCTTGACATATAAACAGGTGATCCCTTATGTGACTCCCTAAGTCTACAGTCTGATCACTACTTTGTTCATTTACATGACTCCCTAAGTCTACATTCTTATCCTTGCTTTGATGTTTGTTTATGCGACTCCCTAAATCTATACTCTGATCACAGATTTGTTCATTCACTTGACTCCCTAAGTCTATATTTTGACCACTGCTTTTATGTTTGCTTATGAGACTCCCTAAGTCTGTCTTCTGATCCTTGTTTTGATGTTTGTTTATGTGACTCCCTAAGTCTACATTCTGATCACTGCTTTGCTCATTCACGTGACTCCCTAAGTCTGTATTCTGATCACTGCTTTGCTTATTCAAATGACTCCCCAAGTCTGTATTCTGGTCCTTGTTTTTATGCTCATTCACGTGACTCCCTATGTTCACATTCTGATCACTGCTTTGCTCATTCAAATGACTCCCTAAGTCTGTATTCTGGTCCTTGTTTTTATGCTCATTCACGTGACTCCCTATGTTCACATTCTGATCACTGCTTTGCTCATTCAAATGACTTCCTAAGTCTACACGCGCATCCCTGCTTTTATGTTTGTTTATGTGACTCCCTATGTTCACATTTTGATCACTACTTTGAGGTTCATTTACATGACTCTCATACCCTTGGCATAAACGTACTTTAAATGGAAAAGTTTTTCTGGAAAATGTTTTACTTGGGATAGTGGATTCACAGCTAATGTTGTCATTTGTACACAACTGTGTTTCTCCATGTCTGTCACAATTCTTGTCATCAGCTGTGTTTGAATCTTTAACTTCGCTGCTTGGGGTATCTGAATCACCTGCACACTGATCCTCTTGCTGAGAGTTCCCAGTTTTTACTTTAAAATAGTTTTGTAATTTGTCCGGAGGCAGGTCTTCAATGTCGCTCTCATCCGTTGACATTCTTCCTGTTTTACATACAAAGTTCTGGGTATCTATTTTATGTTGCATTTGCTTTCCACATGTATATGTAGTTGGTACATTTTCACTGGAAAGTTGTTGTTGGGGCGTACAAGAACCTCCAACTCTTACACCTTCCTTTTCCAACCTACTCTGGCTATGTATTGGTAATGTATTAATTGTTGCATTGCCTAGAAGTGCACTTTCATTGTCACCATCATTCGTACATGTGGACAGATCTACAGGTGTCTGTTCCTGTTGCTGTCTGTTGTAACGTTCAGTAATGACTTCTTCTTTGATTTTCACCTTTTCCATGTTTCCTGGTTCACTGCAATCAATGACATCACAAAAATCATCACACCCCTGTATTTAGCAGATCTGTTGGCATAATTCAGAGAATGTTTGTTAACATGTCCACAATGTTGTATTTGTGCTAATTGAAATAAATTCACCAAAGGCTGTTCGGTACATCTGCACAAGTGTACATGAAAGAGTATACTTACAATTGGGAATTCTACAAATTAATGTTTAGCTCTTCTGAGGGCATTTTCCACTTTGAGGCTAAATTTGTACAGCTATCTACATAGGTTATAGTATATGATATAACAAGTATGGTATGTGTCTCAACATTACTCTAAGATAATGATGAATACATGAGAAATAGGAGTTAGTAAATACATTCTTTTTAAATATTGCAGATAAGATATTCCCATCTTGGCATTGTAACATTGACTTGTTCCGTTGAATACCATTATCACAGATCATCACAACAGTACACGCAAAACACTATAGTATAACTGGAAGTTCAACTTCAAGTAAAACACTTTCCAATCTGATTAAAATCCTATGTGGTGAAAGCGTCTAAATTCTTTATTTACCTCTATTTCCATCGTTTTGTGTCGTTTGTTTTGGTACAGAGGGATCGCCTCCTTCCCAGCAAGGTTTTGATTCCTCAGTACCAAAACAGACGACACAAAACGATGGCAATAGAGGTATATAAAGCATTTAGACGCTTTCACCACATCGGATAAATGTGGATATCCCTGATCCCCCTCCCCTCTTCCACTGGAGAAACAAATTACCAGACCTAGTCCCTTGATGAATACCAAACGACGTTCAAATTCAATCAATGATCAGTGAATCACAGTCCATGAACAGTAATAATACAACAATAAATTCACAAACCGTTACGTCCACGTTTCAAAGCCGTTCAGCCTGTGGATCTCGCCCATTTCAACGCAAGGGTCTACAAATGTTTCAAATAACATAACAATTCAGTTATATTAGACTATATATGGGACTACACCCACCTTTTGTTTATCTTGATGAACAAGGTTTCAAATTCTGCCCCGAGTTACGTTCGCTGCCATTTCTATCCCAAGATGCAACGCGCTTAACCTAACCAGCTCCTGCTGCGATGCGACTACACTTTTGCTTTTGGAGTTTTTGAGGTTTAATACTATGACTAAAATGTCGACGCGTGTTCTTTTGGTTGTTTTCGTAGTACGTTTTCCCATCTTTACTGGCTTCTGCATCGTTGTGGCTTTGTTTGTACTAGCTGTACCATTATTTTTTTCACTTTATTAAAATATAAGCTTTAATATTGTTCAGTGTATTCAGCTTACAATTTTCCTATTTTAGAGCCTCTCGCCGTACCTCGGATTCTACCTACGCGTAGACTTAGTTCTAGACGAGGATAGATTGCTTTACACATTTTTCTTTCTTTAGGTAGTGAAGTGGTGGTCTTAGAATAATAGTTTCTGATAACCAAGATATATAGTCGACCAAAGTGTAATTTTGTCGTACCAACCACGGCTGTATTTTTACGTTCAAGTCGCCAGAATTTTTTATCTTTTACGTCAACAGTACTTTGATTTCCAGCACGAAATTCAAGAAACTGCTACCAGTGTTAACTATTACTAGTAATTATAACAATATAATTGAACACAATTTCTATACCATATTTAAAATAAACACTATGGGCCTATATATGCTTATATCGTCATATATCTAATTACTGCTCATAGGTAACAGGAATTATTGAAAAAAAATAACGATAATGTATTCAGATAAACAAATTTCAAACGTCTGATCTTTAAAACACTAGAAACACAAACAAAAAGCACAAATGAAAACAATGGCTAACAATATCGAAAAACTGCTAAAAACGTTCAAATGCTGGGAAAATGTATACTTGAAAATCCATAGATTTTTTCCATGAAAGAGAACCACACTTAATTTCTCTAAATTTAGAGTAGTCATTTTCTATATATGTAACAAATAAACTTTAATAGGCATGTTTAATTAAGTTCGAAAGTTTCATGACGGTTTAGAACTGTAGAAGTCTATAAAAGTGGAAATTCAATGGCGGCTGTACACGATGGACTTTAAGACCACTTTCGTGAGGGATCATTGCTGTGGTGTTGCAATGTTTATGGGGGGGGGGGGGGGTTCTGAGAAAAAAACTCGAACAAAATTTTCTCCATAGACCCCCCGAATAAATTCTGCTTGTTCACATGTTCCCTACGTGAACAGAAGAAGAATCGACAACGTACGACTTTCATGATTGACCCCATGCATTTTTCACCTCAAAATACATTTTTCTCATAACTATTGCATAGTTGCGGACTCCAGATCCGCGATTCCGTGAGTCTAGTCATGCCATTACACAAATTTCATTCTTGTTTTGCGCAGCCATTTCTATCCCAGAATGCAAAGTTGATGACTCGCGGGAAATTTGCAAAATGGCGACTTGTTGAACAACCCTCGTATTTACACTTTACAGTATCTGTTTATCGCGTATCGACGACGCGTCCATTTGTGGGTAATGTGTGCACTTCAACGAAAAACGAGTGTCTGGCGCCATTCGACATGAACGTTCAGGAAAAACGGGAATTCAAGCGTAAGTTACACATTTTTGTGAGAACATACACCGTTTTCTTTCAACAATTTGTCATCAGTGTGATGTCACTCTGTTGGGCATTGGTCAAATGATACAAACAATTGGTTTTCTTATGGGTGACGTGACCTAGCAGTTAGAGATAGGGGAATACAAGTTTAGTGTGTCACAATAAATTGCTGTTTTTCAGTATTGCTTTAAATTGACCATACTGGCTGATATTATTTGAGTAAATGTATATATTTTTTTTTTAACTTTGACTAGAAACTATGTTTATGTTGACTTCCAGGTCTTCAGAAATCACGACTGAAAGCTCAGTCACAGGGAAATCTGAGAGAAGAAGCTGAAATATGTAATGCCTTGGGGGAACTGCTGTCTAAAAATGGTATGTCTATCATGGAGTTCAAATTGTATGGGTTGTTTTACTTCACAGGGTGATACTGATAAATTGACATTTGTGTATTCACTAGCACAAAACCAAAATAAAACAGGATGATCTCAACAAACTCAACTCTGTAAAGATTTAGACTGATAAATTTTCACATTGCTTACAGACCCCAGCTCAACAAGTGTAACTGTTGAACCCGTTTGTTTCTCCCCCTCCCACAACAAAAGAAGATAAAATAAAGTAAAGATAAAAAGGAAATAATATCAAAAAGAAAAAAAGTAGTACTGACATTGTAATTAAGTCAATAAGTGTAGATTTTGTCTTAAGTTGCATATTTTTCGCTAAAGTTGGTAACCTTGGCAACAGAAAGATGGATATTTTAAGAAAAACTTGCACAGATCGCCATACCTTGTAATATAAGTTTGTTGGAAGTTAAGAACCCTGGTAAAGTGATTTGAGAACTGAATGGCTTTTACCTCTACTGTTCATATGCAAATTAGAAAAACACTGAGTTGTACAAAATGTAAATTTGCCTGAACACATTTTTACATCAAAATCATATTTTGATATTTTTACAGGTGAATATGAAGAAGCTATACAAGAACACAAAGCAGAATTACAAATATCGGAGTCCCTCGCTGATGTGATTGGTGCTGCAGTAGCCAATAGAAAGATAGGAGAATGCTACAGTGAACTAAACAGATATGATAAAGCATTGAAGTATCAAAATAAACATTTAGAACTTGCGGAGTCTGTCAGTAATCATGTAGAAGAACAAAGAGCCTTAGCAACAATAGGAAGGACTTATTTATGTCAAGCAGATTCCATCATTGATGTAACAAAAGAAAAGGCTTCCTTACAGAAGGCACAGGAATCTTTCCTAAGGTAAAATTTCCTCACTGACAGCTTCCATATTTATATCTACTCATAACCCCTGCTGTAGTCTATTTAAAACTAGATTCTAATTTCTAGAAAAAGTAACTTTATCACTACTATTTTGCTGAAGTCTGGGAACACTAGTAACCCTAAGGAAAAACATGCAGAGTTTTCACATGTATTGTGTAGTTAGTAAATTTTGTAGGATTTTATCTTCTGCTTCAAAAGGCACAAGAAGCATTTTACGGTAATCTGATGTAGGAATTGGCATGATGTTATCGATGTACCTTTATTTTTATTTTTTATATTGTCATTAATTTATTCATGATGCTATAATATAGAAATATATCTGGAAAAGATTTTATCTTTCGCCCCTTATCCAAAATACTGAATTAAGGTGCCGGTGGGGAACCCTGGTAAAATATGAAGGGAACTTAGGAAGATTTTAACTAGATAACACACACCAAAAAAACACTGAACATAACTTTATCTTCTTTTACACTCAGGAGTCTACGTATTTGTGACAAGTTGAAAGGCACCATATCAGAGAAAGAATTACAAGAAATGAGAGCTAGACTATTCCTGAATTTAGGATTGGTATTTGATAACCAACAAGATCAAGAAAACTGTGTTAAGTTTATAAAACAAGCAATCTTTATAGCTGAGTAAGTATTTGTATATACATGAATGTGCATTAGAACATATGTACTAGTGATTCTGGTACTTGCACCAGTGGTGTGTGCATTCTGGTAGTATTTATGCTTCAGTGAAATATCGAAAACAGTGCATTATGCAAATAAACATGCAGTCGACAGGAATCATGCAAATGCACGATAGAATTTTGCGAATGGGGAGGTATGTGCATGCAAACTAGTGGTGTTTTCTGCTGCACTTTCACTCACTTCTGTCGTGAAAACATCATAGCAAACACCTGCACAAACCCCTGAGTATGCCATAACTGTACTGCATGCTATAAGGTTCTGTCAGAGTATTTGGAATGTAAAAAAATGTTTGGTTTTGGATTTAGGTATCTGATAATAATTAAAGTTTTCAACACATACAGATACATGCATAAACTTGAAGGTGAACCCTAATTAAAGGCACAAATCAGAAGTAGTTGCATGAATTAGAGGGAAATATTCTACAGTTTTAAGCATTGCAATAAAATACCAAACAATTCCCAAGAAAAATAATATAAGTTAAAACTACCAAAACAAATAAGGAAAACGATTATGAAGAATCAAAAATAAAGTCATGTTTTATTTTTTTCCCCAGAAAACACAAACTGTTTGAAGATTTGTTTAGAGCCCATTTTTCTCTTGGTGGTATTTATCAGAAAAACAATGATAACAATAAATCACTGCGATGTCTAGAGGCTGCTATTCGATGTGCTAAAGGTATCAAAGACAAGTACATGGAGAGTGAAGCTTCAGTCTTGAGTGCCTGTGTAAGTAGTACAGCTTGTTTTAAGTTACCATTTACTAGCTCTGTTTGATACGACCACTCAGAAACCAATAAGAAACAACATATGATACACTTTTAGATAGCAAGGTTGAATGAATACACTGACAGTTTCTTGCGACATTTATCTACCGGTAAATAAAATGAACAAGCTTGCCACCATATAGACATCAAGTACTGACATCAAAACATTGACACTCATATATATATTGGTAATTATTTATTTCAGACATATTTTAGACTAGGGGACTTCACTGCAGCCAAGCATGCTCTTAGGAAAGCATACAAGTTGGGTTCCAGGCTACCAATTGAAAGAGAACATGTCATAAGATCTCTCAAATCAGGTCAGTAAAACAACCTGTGATTCGACTCTTTTATTTTAACTAGAGATATCTTTGATCGTATACAAATACACAATAAATACTAACACATATCTAGTTTATAATCAAATTTGAGTCACTACTTGTGATACTGATATAAGTGTTTGGAGTAACATGTAACTTGTAAGATACAGACATTCATGCCACACTATCAGCCAGCACTCATCATGGTTAAGAAGCCTAATAAGGCCGAACAGCACGACATATATTTAACAGTCTGTGGTTGGAGTTGCATAAAGTAGCTCAAATTTATAACCAAGGCTGGCTTCTTTTATTTTTCTGGTACATTCCCCAAAATGTAATAAGGTCATTTTTCTTTCATGTACAAGTTCCTGATGAAATCTGTGCCAGTTGCAAGACCATATTTTAGTAGTTGGAATAACATAAATACATTTCAATGTAAAACAAAAAGTATCCACCAAAGACAATATGCCACATCAATTGAGAATATTTTGTAATTTAATGTCTGTCTCGTTTTACAGCAATTAAGGGACGTAAGTTAGTACAAGAGTTGGATAATCTATCTGATGTAGATTATGAATCCAGGATGTCTGTCTATGAATCTCTGGGTGATCTATGTTGTAAGGTTATTGCATTCTCCTTAGGGATTAAATACTACCACAAACAGGTATGTTGTATCACAGTGTTTCGCTAAAAGTTTGGAATCACAGTTACAGGAGAAAGGGATCTGGTAAAAGTTGCATCTAAATTTTTATATATTGTACCATAACTTTGGGGAACTTTGTTAAGAGAGAGGGGATGGGGTCTGGTAAAAGTTGTATAAATTTCCATGTGTTGTAGTACCATAATTTAGGTTGGGAATTGTTAAGGGAGGGGGGTGGTTATCTGGTAAAACTTGCATATAGGTATGTTGTATGGCATACTTTAATACTTGTATTGCCTGAAGTTTGATGGGAACCTTGGGAGGGGGGGGGGGTGTTATCTGGTTAAACTTGCATATGGGGGGGGGGGGGTTATCTGGTAAAACTTTCATATAGGTATGTAGTATGGCATACTTTAATACTTGTATTGCCTGAAGTATGAAGGGGGGGGGGGGGGGGGGTAGTGGGGAACTCTGGTAAAACATGCATAATTTCCATACATCAGACCATAATTTTGATGGAATACCTCTGGGAAAAATACTTCATGAACACAGGTAGATTTTACCTAATCATGAACGATAAATACTGTCCTCTTTAAATTCCAAGCTGTGAAGGTAATCAGCTTGGTTTACAAGTCTGTAGGCCGAACTCTGGTGACTACAGTACTTCTAGGAATCAGCTTTATAACACTGCCAATGTGACAAGTCAACATTGTATGTACCGGGGTATATCTATTTCATTGTCATTGTTTTGTTATTGTTTCAGTTGAAATGTGCCATAGCATTACAGAAACCAGTAGAAGTGTTACTTCCCATCTTCGTATCTCTAGCTGCTACCTACCAAGATAACAAACAATATGACAAAGCTGTTGAGTGTTACAGGAAAGAACTTGAACTAAGACAAAACAATCCCAAGGAGGTATATATTATATTTTCATAGGCTTGCGCCTGTACAGTGATTTAAATTGCTCCTATGCTAGGGAGCCTGGTCCACACCTAAACCCTAAACTCCCTAACCTGATGGTAACAACATATACTTTCATAATGGGTCTACTATTATTAAAATTACATTCTTTGATATCAATAAACATGAAAATGAAAATTTTGATTGGATCAAGTTAACATTATAGAAATGGTATTGCTATCTCATTGTTTTGTACAAAATTCAATGTACATGTAGTCTACACTGACCAGATCTTGATATTGAGCTTGAGTTATAAAGTTACACTAACATGACTCTTATATTCCAAATAACAACTTTTCATTTATTTCTATACAGGATGTCAAGACATGGTTAAACATTGCCCTGTCACAGGAAGATGCCCAGGGTGACTATACCACTTTGTACAAATCTTACAAAGAAGCCCTAGAGTGTGCTGAGAGGGCTAATGTACCTAAATTACAGGTTAGTGGTCTGCACTTTATAGTGTAGTGCTAGATGCCCAGGGTGACTATACCACTTTGTACAAATCTTACAAGGAAGCCCTAGAATGTGCTGAGAGGGCTAATGTACCTAAATTACAGGTTAGTGGTCTGCACTTTATAGTGTAGTGCTAGATGCCCAGGGTGACTATACCACTTTGTACAAATCTTACAAAGAAGCCCTAGAGTGTGCTGAGAGGGCTAATGTACCTAAATTACAGGTTAGTGGTCTGCACTTTATAGTGTAGTGCTAGATGCCCAGGGTGACTATACCACTTTGTACAAATCTTACAAAGAAGCCCTAGAGTGTGCTGAGAGGGCTAATGTACCTAAATTACAGGTTAGTGGTCTGCACTTTATAGTGTAGTGCTAGATGCCCAGGGTGACTATACCACTTTGTACAAATCTTACAAAGAAGCCCTAGAGTGTGCTGAGAGGGCTAATGTACCTAAATTACAGGTTAGTATGCTGAACTTTATAATGTAGTGCTATGCTAGTCTCTCCCCCTACTTTTCCCAGTTCTCCCCTACTTTGAAACTTAGGGAAAGTCCTGCTAGATGCCCAGGGTGACTATACCACTTTGTACAAATCTTACAAAGAAGCCCTAGAGTGTGCTGAGAGAGCTAATGTACCTAAATTACAGGTTAGTATGCTGAACTTTATAGCGTAGTGCTAGATGCCCAGGGTGACTATACCACTTTGTACAAATCTTACAAAGAAGCCCTAGAGTGTGCTGAGAGAGCTAATGTACCTAAATTACAGGTTAGTGGTCTGCACTTTACAGTGTAGTGCTAGATGCCCAGGGTGACTATACCACTTTGTACAAATCTTACAAAGAAGCCCTAGAGTGTGCTGAGAGAGCTAATGTACCTAAATTACAGGTTAGTATGCTGAACTTTATAGCGTAGTGCTAGATGCCCAGGGTGACTATACCACTTTGTACAAATCTTACAAAGAAGCCCTAGAGTGTGCTGAGAGAGCTAATGTACCTAAATTACAGGTTAGTGGTCTGCACTTTACAGTGTAGTGCTAGATGCCCAGGGTGACTATACCACTTTGTACAAATCTTACAAAGAAGCCCTAGAGTGTGCTGAGAGGGCTAATGTACCTAAATTACAGGTTAGTATGCTGAACTTTATACTGTAGTGCTAGATGCCCAGGGTGACTATACCACTTTGTACAAATCTTACAAGGAAGCCCTAGAATGTGCTGAGAGGGCTAATGTACCTAAATTACAGGTTAGTTGTCTGCACTTTATAGTGTAGTGCTTGTCGTCTCTCCCCCTACTTTTCCCAGTTCTCCCCCTACTTAGTGAAACCCCTACTAGATGCCCAGGGTGACTATACCACTTTGTACAAATCTTACAAAGAAGCCCTAGAGTGTGCTGAGAGGGCTAATGTACCTAAATTACAGGTTAGTGGTCTGCACTTTATAGTGTAGTGCTAGATGGTCAGGGTGACTATACCACTTTGTACAAATCTTACAAGGAAGCCCTAGAATGTGCTGAGAGGGCTAATGTACCTAAATTACAGGTTAGTATGCTGAACTTTATAATGTAGTGCTAGTCTCTCCCTCTACTTTTCCCAGTTCTCCCCCTACTTAGTGAAACCCCTACTAGATGCCCAGGGTGACTATACCACTTTGTAAAATCTTACAAAGAAGCCCTTGAAAGTGCTGAGAGGGCTAATGTACCTAAGTTACAGGTTAGTATGCCGCACTTTATAATGTAGTGCTAGTCTCTCCCCTACTTTTCCCAGTACTTCCCCTTCTTTGAAACTTAGTGAGAGCCCTACTAGATGCCCAGGGTGACTATACCACTTTGTACAAATCTTACAAAGAAGCCCTAGAATGTGCTGAGAGGGCTAATGTACCTAAATTACAGGTTAGTATGCTGAAATCGTTAGTGTCTTACTCGCTTCAAACAAGGTGACTATAATTATTTTGTATGAATCTTGACAGCCAATGTGCCAGAATTTCAGGTTTTGAAATTTTGAAAACAGTATCTTGATAGATGAACAAGATATCAATACCATTTTGTACAAATCTGAGATATTACTGGATAATGTAACTAAAGTATTTGATTCAAGACAATGTGCATTAGGTTTTGATGGCAGTTACTTAATATTTGAAAGAATGAAATTTCAACTGATACCCCATTCTGCAAGGCAGCACAGGATAATTGTAAATAAACACATGTGGAATTAATTCAATGGAAACAGATTTGTAACTTGTAAGGCAATGGTCTGAGGTTCAAGACTTTCAGAATACATGTAAACCTGATTTTCTTTTCTTACAGTTGAGAGCATTAAAGTCCCTGTGTTTGATACAAGATAAATTCAACAAAGCTGAAATGAAAGAAGACACACTGGAAAGGCTGTCAAGGCTCAAAGAACAATGCAACTTAGATTCTGATGATGACATGAGTGGAGTTGATGACACAGAGACTCAGGAAAGTAGTGAAAATGTCCAGATAGAAGAATTAGAACTGTCTGAGTCAGGTATGGTCAAACAGAAGTCAAAATATAGACATCAGAAACTAGGTAATGTGATATATCAAAACTCTAGGGATAGTATAAAAAAATAACCTAGATTTGATGACAGTAAGACTTGGGAAGGAGAGAAAATATCCAGATAGAGGAATTTCAAGTGTCTGATTCAGGTATGGTCAATTGGAACAAATGTAACTACCGGGTAGTGATAATTTGGCAAGATATGGACATCGCAAACTACATTGTAGGCAGTGTGTATCAGAACTCTTGTATAACTTGCTTAAAGTTGATAACACTGAGACTCAACAAAGTAGTGAAAATATACCAATAGACAAATTTTAATACCAAGAGGGTGCCAAGAAATATGAATGTTTATATAACATGGACATACATATACTGTATCTATTTGATTCTTTGCACAGATGTATCTGATTGTGAAGAGTTTGACAGAAGCAGAGCTAGAACAAATAAGGTAAGGTTCTCATAGTATTCAATCTTTACATAGTAGCATTATAATATGTAAGTCTGAGAGAGAAAATAAAGAGTACAAATAACAGTACAACCTGTTCAAAGTCTTGACAGATGGAAGTTATAGATAAAAGCAGTTTTCTCCTTAGGCTATTGTCATAAGAAGACTAATAAGAAAGTCAGAGGCCAGGCATAGACAACTAAAATAGTGCATTGTTGTCTTGTAGCTTTTACCTTGTTTACATAACGATACTATGCTTTGAGTGAGATTTTCATTTTGTCAAGTGGGTGCTTAGCACTGTGATTAGGGAGAGAATGCTGGTTAGAGGTGAGGGATCAAATACATGTTTGGAAATTCTGGGTTAAATGAAGCACTATTACTAATAACAACTTTCAACTTATGTAGTGATATTTTCTCTGAACCATGCCATATGTTTCTGTAAATGATCTGACATGTTTTTTGTTGACAGTTTACTAAAAGAAACGAGAAAGGAGAAACTCCACTACACAGAGCATCTATTGATGGAAATTTCAAAACAGTACAGAAACTGATAGAGCAGGTAAATTGATGATTTTGTATATTGTTACGGAAGAACCCCACTACTGAAATAAAGGCATGATTGTTTTAAGCATGTATACAGGACAAACAATAAGGGACAAGTTTCAACTCAGTATTTTCTCAGTAACTTCTTGAAATATAAGTGGTTAAAGTCTTGAAATGATTCTCCAGTAACCCAAGTTTACAAAAATGCCTCGACTTCCTGGAGTTATGTTCCCCATTAATAGCAACATATACCATAACAAATGTTAATAGAGTTTTATGGTGCCATCCATTGCTAATAAACCTGATATACTTGGAGAATAAATGAAAATGTAGGTTCTATTGTGTGTACATGTATATATGTGTGTGTGTGCATGCACATGTGCATGCTTGGTTGTTGGTTGTACATTTGTGAAAACCAATCCATTAGCACTGACTGACTGTGCACTGTTCTGAAGTTAAGCCAAACATATGTATAAGGTCTCATTATAATTTATAGTACTGTATTTTCATTTATTCCCAGAAATATAACCCAAACTATACATATATTCAAACATAATAATAAATAAATAAAGATTATCAGGAAAGGGAGGAAGGGGGTCTAGCTGACTAGCTATTACCCCAGTTTATATACCATTGTAAACATACATTTTAATACATTTTCAAACATTTAACAAAATACAAAAATCTGGTCATGATTACAGGGACATCCAGTGAACTGCAGAGATTACTGTGGATGGTTACCACTCCATGAAGCCTGTAACTTTGGTCATTATCAGATAGTAGAATACTTGGTAGACCATGGTGCTATTATTAGTGATAGGGGTGGTCAGGGCTGCCAGGGTGTTACACCGTTACATGATGCTATCAATTGTGGTCACTTTGATATTGCCAAACTGCTTATCAACAGAGGAGCTACTGTCTATGCTAAAGATGATCAGGTATGGTGTAGTAGTGTTATTATTTATTTTCTTAAAAAAACACACTAAACTCACGTTGCGGTAAATTGTACAAAAAACTAAATATAAAAACAGATATGGTAACAGAAATACTACATAATCAAAGTGATAATGATTATGATCACCACTTGCAAGTTGTTTTCATTCAGAAAGTTATGTTTCACAATAATTGATTTTACAAGTTTTTTTTATTTTTTATTATTATCGTGTCATAATACAGGGTAAATAAATAAAAATCACAATTTAGGCTATGATTTTGACAAAGCCTTTCCATTTCTTTCTAGCCTCTACATCGTTAATGTTACACTCAATTCTGATTCTGTCTGATAACATATTTTGATCTGCATGAAAATCAGTCTGGGAGATAAAAGTGACTTATTTCTTCATTCCTATCTATCTATAGGGCAGTACACCATTGGATACACTGTTGAAATGGCAGGAGACATACAAAGAAGATCTAGATGAAGAAACACTTGTCGAGGTGAAAGACATGAAAAAATTACTCAGAAAGAGTATAAGTCCAGGTGATTAAAGATACAAATTATCCTCCATTTTACTGAAGGAGTAGATGTCTTTCATTGCTAGTTTGTACTTGTTTGTATTCTTGTCATGAAACTCAACTTCTCAGTGAGCTGTAATAGAAAGGTCAGTTGTTACCATATTTTATAATTGACTGCAACCCAACTTTCACTGCAAGATACCCCCTCAAGTTCCACAAATTTTATCTCTGAGTTACACATGACACAAGAGCTTGTTTGGTAGTGTTGTCGTACAGTACTAGGCAATATATTTGAAAATAAACAACAACAGCACTGAACACACATTTTGTTTCTTACTAACAGGTCAATCGAGGCAACAGAAGTCACCTAATTTTGACAGTTTAGAAAATACTGACCTTTATGACAGAGAACAAGATGACAGCGATACAATGCCATCACCAAGACCAACAAGACCACGACATGAAAGACATCAATTTAATGCTCACAGAACTATGGATGCATCAGACAAAAGGAGAAATTCATCTGGACAGAAAAGGGATGTTGTTGCTAGGAGACGAAATTTACTTGATTTTGAAGATGAAGATGATTACAGTGATGGAGCTAGAGATGAGGTGGACGATGCCAGTCAGAACGACGTTACGATGGCAACTTTGCCGTCACCAACACCTCATAGAATGGAAAGGCCTGAAAGTGATGATGAAATATTTAACATTGATTCCATGGATACAGAGGATGAGAGTAGAGAAAGAGAAAATGTAAATACTGAAGTAGAGGAGAGTGATGAATTGTACCGGAATCCTTTGATTGATAACTTCACAGATTTCTCACAACCTGAGAATGCATCTAGCGTTTATAGGGATGCTATTGCTAATATGGGAAGTGCAGCCAGGAGGACTTCATCACAGACACCACAACAAAGACTTAACCTCGCTGACAGTGATGCAAACCAACCAGCACTTGTTGCTGAGGATGAATATACTGGAGACGATTGGTTGATAGATGATATGAGACAAAGACCGAGTAAAAGAAAACGAATAGATATCGAGTCAGTATTTAGGACTAGTGAATCAACGACACAAAATATTACTAGGAATAAAACTGGAAATTCTTCATCCACAAGTAGAAGTTTGTCACTTAAGAACAGAAGTAAGAGAACTAAACAAATGAAACTCACTAGTATGACCATCTCAACATCCAGAAATGTAGATAATGATGCATATTCACCCAATCAGAACATTGCAAATGAAAGTGATGATGATGATGTCATCATACCAACTCAACCTGATAGGACAGTCACAAACTTTCAAATTAGCAATGCAGTTCCCCTGGTAACAAGTAGCCAATCAGTAACAAGTACAGGAGCAGCACCAATGAGAGTACGGGTCAAAGTTCAAGATAAAACATTTCTTATACCAGTTCTCTCAAGGTAATACTGTTATTATTCAGTTTAAGTATTTGGAATGATGTGACTATGGTGCCATTATAAATTCGTTTCAACAAGTAAAGGTGGACACAATTTAAAGTTACATTGTGGCATGTCGACTGTAAGATTCATTGTGTCACTCCACCCTCACCAGCCTGTTGTAACTGATGTGTGAGGGCGCCCTGTCATGGTGTACCTTACAGACTGTGTGGCATGTAGTTGAATGCATAAATGAGTACAGGTAATAGCTGTGCCTTGGTGATGCAGAGTAAATTCATGAAGTCAATGGAGGCAGTCCACCCTTGTAAATAAACCTAGTAATCTACACATCAGTATATCTCATGTCATCCTTGGTCATCTAGGCTATCACATCACAATATTACACGATGGACAATAACACTGGAAGTATAACAAATACTATACTACTGCAACTATATTGTACATGGGTCTTTTCATATTGAACAATTACATTGAATGTCCATTGGTAAATTACCGTCAACAGGTTTTATATAATGACAATTGTTTTGTACATGTTTGGACAGAGAGAAGACTATAAGTTGGTTAACAGAACAGTCTGCACAGAGATACTACAATGCAAGTGGTCTCCGTCCAAATTTAGTGTTGATGACTGGTGAGGGAGCATTGTTTTCACCGGAAGACACTGTAATGGATGTGATGTCTATGAATGAAGAGGTAAATGAGTCTCACTAAACATTTCATTAAAGGGGAATGTCACTCATGGATATAAGACATTTTTGTAAACTTTGGGTTCTGACATTGTTTCATGAATTTACATCACATGCTGTTGCAGGGAAAAAGAGCAGATTGACTCTCAGAACCTAAAGTGTACAAAAATGTCTTTAGTTTTTGGAGTGGTTTTCCCTTTTAAAGTATAAATTTGACAAGGTCATGAAAGTAAGGAATATACCCACTATAATATGTCAGCTTTGTGCCAAGTTTGAATTAGAATCGCTTGACGTGTGCATATATCAGAGATGCATATATGGCTGGCCATACATGGACAGTCAGTCAGAACCCATTCCCGTAGCCCCGCTGGACTTTGTCTTTTTTACCAAAAGATTTTGTTGCGGAATATAGGAGATAAAGAAAGTGTTATCTAAATGCCAGTGTTAATAATGACCTTTGACCTAAGATGTTACTTTTCTTGCCTACTTTGTCATTACATTTTCACACTTGTATGATTTTGGTCCATTGAGAATTCTGATAAAATGTTTTGTTGACAGATAATAGGTGATGTCAGTTCATGGGATTTACAACCATTACCCGAAAGATATCAAAGGGCTTGTGAAGCTGCTGGCACAGGTACGACTAACATCATCAAATGTATAGACTGACTAGTGTAATATATCCATTTATATCTATTACCTAGTTGACTGATAAAATATGTGTGATACCAAATTTTTGAGTGTGAGAATGTACACTGAGTCAGTTCTATTACTGATACCTCTCTGAACTTATAACAAATAATGATACCATTCACCTATTGAGGCTACTCAACACAAGAACCAAATTCCTGTACTTTATTTTCAATCTATCTATCTATCTATCTATCTATGTATCTATCTATCTATCTATCTATCTATTTATCTATCTATCTATCTATCTATCTAGCTATCTGTCTGTCTATCTATCTATCTATCCCATCTATCTATCTATCTATCTATCCATCTATCTATTTATCTATCTAGCTATCTGTCTGTCTATCTATCTATCTATCTGTCTATCTATCTATCTGTCTGTCTATCTATCTATCTATCTAGCTATTTATCTATCCATCTATATATCTATCTATCTATCTACCCATCTATCTATCCATCTATCTATCTATCCCATCTATCTGTCTACCCATCTATCTATCAATCTATCTATCTACCCACCTATCTATCTTTCTATCTACATGTATCTATCTATCTACCCATCTATCTATCTATCTATCTATCTATCTATCTATCCATTTCATGTATATGTAATGTATTTATTTTTATTGCAGTTGCACAAAAAAAAACATTTTCGGTCAATAAAAAAATTAAATTGTAAAAAAAAAAAAAAATTATGGGACTAGTCATACTTGTGATGTCCAGTAGCTGTACACATGTGTTCATAGATTTTATTTTGATTGAACTGAAAGGAAATGTTTTCAACAACAAAATGGAAATCGTAATCAGTATACTGTATGTTGATTTAAACTAGTACTGATAACGGTCCTCATAAACCCAAAAATGGTAATGCCATGAATCAACGTATTCTTTCTTTCTTTATCTCATTCACAGATGCAAATTTTAGAATAAAAGAAATCTTGGCCTCCAACCACTGTAGTGTACAACTGGCATTCAAAGACCTGGCTTTAACATCTGAACAAGTTACACCACTCTTCAGGTCATTACAAAGACAATACTCCATCAAACAACTCCTGTTGCCTGGCAACTGCATCAAGGATGCAGTCATTAGTCATCTCGCTGCTGCTATAGCAACAATGCCAAATCTGAGTGTGTTGGATCTGTCATGCAATCAAATAACTCATGAGGGTTTGAAAATGTTATCAGAGAGTCTGGAAGGTCCTGGTGGTGGATTGGTGGGAGGTGATGCAATCAGTAGAAATGATAAATCACTCAAGGTGGGTAGAGTCGATGTTATGGTTCCTACATCCTGTAAGGCAACTCTATCTGTGTGGTTATCTTTTGGCTTGTTTTGACTTTATTACATTTGAAATAACATTTTCATTGAAAAATGATGGAATGACATGTTGACCTCTTTAAATGTGAGTGATTTTATAGAACATAGACTAAACACCATCAACAAAACAAACCATTTTACTTGCAAACTCCAGGGATGCAGTCAGGTGACAATCATATCTCAATAACATTTTGAGTTTCAGTTTCCAAGTCATATCAGAAATGGATTATGCATGTGATATAAATTATGTCGCTATATCTGATATTATATACAACTGTTAATTTCCAGATGTTGGAAGTGTTAGACCTAAGCTACAACTCCTTGTCAGATTCCTGTACATTATATCTGGCTGGTATTATCAAACATTCTCCATTGCTGTCAACTCTCAAATTGTCATCATGTGACCTCACTGTTAAGTTCTTTCAACTGCACAGGAGACATTTACAAGATGCCTTGAAGGGTAGGAGGAGACTGTCTTTTTTGTTACTGCTGTTTAAAATCATAGGATTTTCACTGTAGTCTGTCATATCCTTCATAATTGTAGGAAAATTGTGATTTTACTGTGAAAACGTGGAAACATAACTGGCACATAAACAGCACCAAAAATGTGCCAACTAACTGCTAGGGAATGTCAGTGAATAGTCTATATTGGTGAAATATTTAGTTACTTCAAGCTTCTCCTAATGGGAAATTGTCATCGCACAGAATGTTTAGATCGGTGTTTTTCAGGTGTGAAAAATGTTGACCAACTGTAGAATGAGTGAGTACATGGGGTAACTGTATAATGGTATCAGTAGAAATGTTCATATCTCATTTTAGGGAAGTATGTTATGTAACAGATAACTACAATTTGCATATTTTGCTTCACAGGTGCCGCTCATCTACATACATTAATGATGTCACACAACAGCTTTGGACCAATAGGAGTAGAGCTGCTACTGAAATGTCTGTCATGTGACACAATGACATCACTAGATTTATCATCCACTATGCCATCTAGTAATATCACCTACCTTAGTAAACATTTGACTGCATACTTGTCACAGGTAAAGTGTTTTAGATAATATAGAATTAGTTGTGATGGAAGTAGGTTTGCTCTCACCCAAAGAAAATTAATTCAACAAATAGACAAAGTCATACCAATGTAGGTTAATAACTTAAGTCTCACCTTACACATACAAGTACAACTAATAGTCATCTGCTAGTTGGAGATCTAGATCTACTATGGTTCTGTCTATCTGTACACAGTAATTTGTCGAACATGCAAAGTACCATGTATACATTTATATACTTATAGTGGGGATGTGTACATTGATCAGTTGAATGTCTCACTGTTTTCATATGCATGTGCAGTGTATATAACATTGTGTACAGTGTACATTGACCAGTTGAACTTCTCACTGTTTTCATATGTATGTGCAGTGTATATGACATTGTGTAGTGCACTTTGACCAGTGGAATGTCTCACTGTTTTCAGTGCAGTGTATATGACATTGTGTAGTGCACTTTGACCAGTGGAATGTCTCACTGTTTTCAGTGCAGTGTATATGACATTGTGTATTGTACATTGACCAGTGGAACTTCTCACTGTTTTCAGTGCAGTGTATATGACATTGTGTATTGTACATTGACCAGTGGAACTTCTCACTGTTTTCAGTGCAGTGTATATGACATTGTGTATTGTACATTGACCAGTGGAACTTCTCACTGTTTTCAGTGCAGTGTATATGACATTGTGTATTGTACATTGACCAGTGGAACTTCTCACTGTTTTCAGTGCAGTGTATATGACATTGTGTATTGTACTTTGACCAGTTGAACTTCTCACTGTTTTCAGTGCAGTGTATATGACATTGTGTATTGTACTTTGACCAGTTGAACTTCTCACTGTTTTCAGTGCAGTGTATATAACATTATTAAAGTCTGTCAATACAGTTGTTGACCCATAGACAATAAAAGCTGAAGAAGGCCGAGTGATTCAGCTGAAATATACATGTACACTTTGAGTTCGGAACTAGTACAAAAATATTACCAAAATTAGTTAGAGAATATAATTTCAATCAACTCTATTAAAATGTGAGAGTGTTTCTTCCATCACACTGTTAGCTTGAGAACCTGTATAATTGGATTTGTTATTTCAAATTTTGTATCACCATTGTTGATAATGTTGCTGTTCTGTTGTAGGCTGGGTGTGCGTTAAAACATCTGAACCTAGGCGGTTGTTTTCTAACCAATGAAGATCTGATGGACATTACAAGGTACATGTTTTATATACAACCAATTTCAGAGTTTTCTAGAGATGCCTGTGATCAGAATGTCACCTTATCAGTGGTGAACTGTTAAGATTGGTGTTGAAGGTGTCAAAAAGTCATCTCGTTATCACACATATAAATTCTCTAACATATACATTTACCCACAGCACACAGCAGGATGCAATCCACAAGAAAGATGTAACATACGTCCAGCCATCTGTGTAATAGTACAGACTTGAGTATCATGTGTTCAGTATGTGTATTTGTGTGTGTTCTATCCTGCAGTGTGCTGTAGAAATATGTGTAACCATTTAACTGAGTGAGAAGCTTACAATTCATGCTGTTAGTAAACACACAGGGTTAAATCCTTCACATGATAATCTTGGTCTGTGGTTTGGATCATATACATAACTTACATAAACAATGGAATTGATTCAGAAGTATAAGAGTCCTTTTATAAGGCTACTTTTTCTGAGTGTCAGACTAGATCATACAGTGAAACTGACACTCCCTGCCCATCGCCATCCCCACCCCCACCCCACATCCACCTCAGATAAATAAAAAAATTATCTATTGTATAAACTTATTCCTGAATAGAATTTTATCAATGTTTTCATTTGCAGTTGCTTCTCAACCAACAAGTGCCTATCATCACTCCACCTGTGTGCTAACAGTAAAATAACTAACTATGGTTTGCAGTGTTTGTTAGATACACTACAAGTAAACACCATGTGTATGGATGAACTTGACCTGTGTGGATGTAGCCTGACCTCACCAATTGACACTCAGTTCCTGACAGTATTTGGCAGGAAGACAGACAGCCAGTTTCCATTGAAATCTTTTCGATTCTCCACTAACGGACTGGAAGACAGTGATATTGAGAGATTGGTTGAACTATGGAAGGACCATCATCAGAAACACAGTGCATGGTTTCGTTATGGTACTGTGTGTCATCTGTACAGGAAAGAATTATCATGAATAGGCCTTTCCAAAATTTGCCATGGTGGCACTCTACTTCCTGTCTGTGTGTACCTTGTGGGTATACATGGTATAGGTTATTCAGTTAATCATAGAGCACTACTGCTTTCCACAATGTCTGAACAATACGAAAACACCCCTGATTTATACTGGTACAGAATACCAAGGGACAAAGCTCTTGAGAAACGGCACTATGAGGTGGCAATACCCCCAATTAGAGCGAAGGCGCTGTATTCTCAATTTCCTGTTTGCAGTCTGCAATGGCCTATTTTTACACACTTACAGCAAGCTTATATGCAGTATTGCGGTAAAATAACCGCTTCATAGTAATATTGGCAAAGCCTGTCAACCTCGTTCTCACAAACCAGAGCTGTTATTTCTTCTGCAACACTGAAATTAACGTCTTGGACAGTGCCGTAAAAGAGGTTGTGGTTTACAATGATGGTCAACCTGTATGGTTGAAATGTTACTTGTAAGTAAGTAAAACCCTTGGTCGTGGCCAGCACAAGAACCAATTACTATGGTGATGACCTGATGAACATCAGATGACCTCTTCATATACTTGCAACACACTTCTATGCAGCATTGCCATAAAAACCTGTTTGTACACTTTCAGCATGCTTCCATGCAGTGCTGTCATAAAATGATGTCTTTGACAGTGGCCATATTTGATTTATGATAAACCCACAGAGTTAAGATGTAAATTATAAGGATGGTGCATACACAAGTTCTCTCCTTTCACTTGTGATAGGGACAATATTGCCATGGAAGAAGAGAACTTAAACATGAATCCTATTGCTTCCATGATGAATGTACACTGTGTTGAATTGATTGTAGTTAGAGGAGAATTATGCCTATAGATGATACAATGTCAAATATCTATTTGTGGGCATGGACATATTACACTAACAGATTGTAGTACACTTTCCTTGATGGATTACCTATAAAATACCCACTTTGTCTCATCAACCATATAATGTTAAATCCTATAGGTATCGTATTTATTAGGAAATCATGTTATGGGTTTGGGATTTGTATATGGGCTAAGTCTATTAACTTACAGCAATTACAGTAAGTCCACCAGACTATGTCTATATGTATAAGGGCTAAGTCTGCTAACTTACAGCAATAACAGTAAATGTCTATATCTGTGTCCCTTCATTATAGCTAAACAGGACAGTAAAATATAGTGACTTTGGAATGGTCAGTTAGAGACAAATGTGACTTTTCGATTACAAGTTTGTTGTATAAATGAAAATCAGTCCCAACTTCAGAGAATGCACACTTCGTGGGGAGACTTGAACTTGAAGAGATATATATGAGTTTGATATGAAATGACAAGAAGTTGCTACCAATGAGGTTGAATTTAAAACCTTTTATTTCTATGTTTCAGTCCAGCACAAAAGGACCTTCAGGAATCTATAAACAAATAAGAAATGAGTGGATGATAGATAAAATTAATCGATTAGTCTACTATGGACATTGATCCTGCAGTGATTGTTGCAGTGGTCCCCAACTGCAGTGGTTGTCTGTTTTCGTCTGTTCTTTGCATCGGATGCTGAGTGAATGTTTGGACTTTTCGATATATGTATGGCTACTGTCCTGATCACATGTGATGTCCAGAGAGATATTACCGCTGAATAATTAAATCATTGCATGATCAAGGTCTGTAGTAGACAGATTAAAATGTCACATTCCAAAGTAATTATTTTACATTACTGTCCTATTGATTCTTGGAACCATGAAACATATAAGATATATATATATATATATATATATATATATATATATATAGGTACAAAATGTATTTGGCAAAACTCTGCCAAGAATAGTAGCATCTTGATTTAACTTATATATTTTGCACATGTGATGTGTGAAAAGTTACATACTCTGTTTGAATGAAATTATTTGATATATGTAATAAACTTTACTTTCAATCATTTTAATTCATGATGTTTGAATTTTAATTCATTCATGATGTGTGATGTCCAGTTCTTTATGTTTTTAACATTTTGCGGAGGTTAGTTATGCTACATATGAGGCAGTACCTGTTTGGTTATGTTGCTCGCTCACTGTCATGTCACTGGAGGGTTTTTTATTATTTATTACAGTACTGATGTGAATAATAGCCATGTCAGACAGACTAACAAGAAAGTGTGGCTGGCTAATCAAGTGGTTCACTGCTGCTCAGCAGAGTAATTAATGACAGAATACTCACAGATGAAAAGAATAACATTGATGATAAAAGTTTAGAAGGGTTTCAAATTCAAGTTCAAAATGTGGTAACCAAGGCCCTATCAGCTAAATCCTACCAAGAGAAACTAGAACTGTCAAGTCTTTCCCAGTCAGGCCGGAGTCACCCAGTGGGATTTGAACCCATGACCTCCTGACTGATAGTCCTAAACTATAACCACTAGGCTACGAGAAGCCCAAGTCACCCAGTGGGATTTGAACCCATGACCTCCTGACTGATAGTCCTAAACTATAACCACTAGGCTATGAGAAGCCCAAGTCACCCAGTGGGATTTGAACCCATGACCTCCTGACTGATAGTCCTAAACTATAACCACTAGGCTACGAGAAGCCCAAGTCACCCAGTTGGATTTGAACCAATGACCTCCTGACTGATAGTCCTAAACTATTACCACTAGGCTACAAGAAGCCTAAGTCACCCAGTTGGATTTGAACCCATGACCTCCTGACTGATAGTCCTAAACTATAACCACTAGGCTACGAGAAGCCCAAGTCACCCAGTGGGATTTGAACCCATGACCTCCTGACTGATAGTCCTAAACTATTACCACTAGGCTACAAGAAGCCTAAGTCACCCAGTTGGATTTGAACCCATGACCTCCTGACTGATAGTCCTAAACTATAACCACTAGGCTACAAGAAGCCCAAGTCACCCAGTGGGATTTCAACCCATGACCTCCTGACTGATAGTCCTAAACTATAACCACTAGGCTACAAGAAGCCTAAGTCACCCAGTGGGATTTCAACCCATGACCTCCTGACTGATAGTCCTAAACTATAACCACTAGGCTATGAGAAGCCTAAGTCACCCAGTGGGATTTGAACCCATGACCTCCTGACTGATAGTCCTAAACTATAACCACTAGGCTACGAGAAGCCCAAGTCACCCAGTGGGATTTGAACCCATGACCTCCTGACTGATAGTCCTAAACTATAACCACTAGGCTACGAGAAGCCTAAGTCACCCAGTTGGATTTGAACCCATGACCCCCTGACTGATAGTCCTAAACTATAACCACTAGGCTACAAGAAGCCTAAGTCACCCAGTTGGATTTGAACCCATGACCTCCTGACTGATAGTCCTAAACTATAACCACTAGGCTACAAGAAGCCCAAGTCACCCAGTGGGATTTGAACCCATGACCTCCTGACTGATAGTCCTAAACTATAACCACTAGGCTACGAGAAGCCCAAGTCACCCAGTGGGATTTGAACCCATGACCTCCTGACTGATAGTCCTAAACTATAACCACTAGGCTACGAGAAGCCCAAGTCACCCAGTGGGATTTGAACCCATGACCTCCTGACTGATAGTCCTAAACTATAACCACTAGGCTACGAGAAGCCCAAGTCACCCAGTGGGATTTGAACCCATGACCTCCTGACTGATAGTCCTAAACTATAACCACTAGGCTACGAGAAGCCCAAGTCACCCAGTGGGATTTGAACCCATGACCTCCTGACTGATAGTCCTAAACTATAACCACTAGGCTACAAGAAGCCCAAGTCACCCAGTGGGATTTCAACCCATGACCTCCTGACTGATAGTCCTAAACTATAACCACTAGGCTACAAGAAGCCCAAGTCACCCAGTGGGATTTCAACCCATGACCTCCTGGCTGATAGTCCTAAACTATAACCACTAGGCTACAAGAAGCCCAAGTCACCCAGTGGGATTTGAACCCATGACCTCCTGACTGATAGTCCTAAACTATAACCACTAGGCTACGAGAAGCCTAAGTCACCCAGTGGGATTTCAACCCATGACCTCCTGACTGATAGTCCTAAACTATAACCACTAGGCTACGAGAAGCCCGTCAAAGAAAAACTTAAAGTATGATATGGTCAATGAAATGTTTCAAAATATATGAAATTTTATTTAATACTTAACATTTTTACAAAACTAGAAATACTTACACAAAATTGAATATACACACACAGTGCAAGGTAAAAGTCAATCATCATAAACACACTGTGTGTTGTATGTTATTGTAAATCTGTGTCATAGTTACGTAAAATGGTTTTGATTCCAAGTTACTAATACATGTATCTTACAAAGACATTTCATTACAAAGGTGGGAATAGTGTAATGTGGCAATGATGATGGAGGTGTGTTGATCATGATGGTGGTTTAAGTGTGGTGATGATGATGATGATGATGATGATGATGATGATGATGATGATGATGATGATGATGATGATGATGAAGAAGACGATGGAGATGAGGATGAAGATGGTGGTGGTGGTGATGATGATGATCATTGTGATTGTGGTGGTGAATGGTGATGATGATGATGATGTGGTGATGGTGGTGGTGATGATGAGGATTAAGTAGATGATGAAGATGGTGGTGGTGGTGGTAGTAGTGGTGATGATGATGATGATGATGACGATTTTGATGGCGATTGATAATGACAATGATAATGATAATGTCACATCATGTCCTCTATTGACACTGTACTGTTTACAGCGAATCTAGATTACATAGAAATTGTGTTAATGTATCACATGATAAATTCAAACCACTGGTCGCATCTTCATTTCTGAGTGTTTCAGTGAATAGTAGTAACCTCTCCAGCTGCTCCAAATGATTCCACTAGCATAGGCCGTATGTTCCCCATGTAAATATTGTCCATTCAGATTACAATTATGACAACCTGTGTACCACCAAGCTCCTTTGTATCTACGTGCGCAGGATGACTTAGCCTGATTGTCGTTATCTCTGTTCATTGTAGAAAATTTCATGTCCTTGTGTCCGGTGAATGCATCACCTGAAACAGTGAAACAAAGTACACAGTCAAGGCCCTTGTAGCTGTAATTAAGCCTTGAGTAGCGTCGTGGAGGGAGTTTTAGCTCTTTCCTTTCCCCTATCTAGTGAAAAGTGAGAGACAAATCCCCCACATGACTGAACTTTTGGCTACTGTACTTTGTCATTAAATATTTGCCAGTTGAAAAAACGGTTCAACCATTCTTATCTGAATTAGAATTTATAATTACTAATCATACAGTGATGGTACTGTACACACTGGTTGACATCCATTTGTACACACGCCTTACCAAGGGTGTATTAGGGGAGATACATCCATGGTCTTACTGACCGTTTGCTATTTAGCTAATTGCAAGTTCATGAGACGCTGATAAGGTTTGATTACTAGGGGGATCATTCATTCTTCTATAAGTTACCAGTACAAAAAACGTTAGTAAGTCGAATCTTAGAAGAACTAAAATGATGAAAATGTCCCAGTTAGAGCTACTGGGGCCTAGAAATTATTAGGTTATTAGTCTATTAGGGTTTGTAAATATGAACATGTGTTACATCAGAACAAAGTCAAAACCATCCCTCTCCAGCCACCTCTCACTCCCCTAGTCTATTTCTTCCTCTATCTCCACTCCCACAGTCTGCCTGTCTGTATGTATGTATGTATGTATGTATGTATGTATGTATGTATGTATAATGTATGTCTCCCCCCTCTCTCTCTCTCTCTCTCTCTCTCTCTCTCTCTCTCTCTCTCTCTCTCTCTCTCTCTCTCTCTCTCTCTCTCTCTCTCTCTCTCTCTCTCTCTCTCTCTCTCTCTCTCTCTCTCTCTCTCTCTCTCTCTCTCAACACGTATAGCGAACTTTTCATAACGATGTTACAAGAAGAAAACTGAACACTCCACTAGATCTGATTTAGCATTGCAGACATACAGCTGTACCGAATTATCCCAATGCATGCACTTTCCCAGTGTTCTTGTGTTAACAAATGAGATACGTATCTCTGTTATGTCACTGCCAAACATCCTCATCTTCTCAATGGTAACCGCATCATACCTGCAGTGCCAGAGTAGTATCCCAAAATCAACTTATAACCGCTGAATGAATCACCAACACGGAAGTAGTCGTATGAAGCAAACGCTCTGCTACCTTCAAAATCCTCCAAATCTACTCGTAGTTTATAGATTCTCTGATTGGTTAGACGAAATAATTTATCATTGCCCATCCAGAACTCCGAATTCATGTGACCAAATCCGTTCTTATATGACGCCCAGTTGCGGTAGAAATCCAAACTGCCGTCCATTCGTCTTTGGAACACCTAACACGGGAAGTAATCAATTAGAATAGTAGGAGAGGTAATGGAATGGTTTTGTCTGTCTGTCTGTCTGTCTGTCTGTCTGTCTGTCTGTCTGTCTGTCTGTCTGTCTGTCTGTCTGTCTGACTGGGTATATCTCAAACACTACTGCACCTAATTTTATTGAAACTTGCTATACATCTTCTCTATGCTATTTTAAAGAACTGATTGTTATAGTAAACATATCACAATGTTATGCATATTAATGAGATATTTGCAAAATTAATGGTTTTCAGACTATCTGAAGCATGCAAGCTTCAAATTTCATGTAATTTTGGTACATATGTTGACTATATCAAAGCGCACGCGTCATACAAAGTTTGTTGGTGTAGATTTTAGATTTTTTAAAGGAGTTATTTGTATAATTAATGCTTTTCGATAATGAGGCAATATTTTTAGAGTGTAAGCTTCAAATGAAATATAATTTATTCTTATTTCATTTTGAAACTGAATCAAATCAATGATGTCATAATAATGTGACGGAGTTCATCCTCAAACCAATCCATTTGATACAGAATCTTCGACTTTAGTTTTTTTTTTTTACCTAACCTGAATTTATACCTTTCGAACCTTGTTTGTGAGTTGTGTGAGATGTTTTTTTCTACATATCAACGACGCTTATAGTATTCTTCGTGCTAAGAGACTGGTCAGGGTTTTTTTGCGAGGGTGGGGTGGATTTTTTCAACCTCTATCTAAAAGTCTCTGATCCCCCTCTCTGTAAAACTAAAGACACGTCGATCCCTATCAAGTATTTCTAACAACTTAATGACCCTATAGCCTCCATCATGCTAATAGATCACCTCTTGATATAGTCAGAACTCAACCCTGCTATTTAGGGATGGTACATAAACTATTCTAAGACATAATTTAGTACATGTCTATTTACTACATGTCTAGAAAACTCCTTTTGTGTCATCAGCTGTGATAACAACTCCAGGAGACGAGTCACACTAGGTCAGTTTAATCGTTGTTTAACTTTTACGTTTAACATTTTTCGTAAATCATCCTTGTTAAGAAGCTTATAAACTCAATCTGTGTCACTTTTATGCCTCTGAAAACTGTATCCGAACGATGTATGTTTGTTTTCCCCAGTTCACTTTTTTACAAATAATCACGCAATCTCCTGAACTTAGAGCCCTTGTTTGTAAAGAGACACGAATTTATAGCATGCTCTTTTTATATTAGACAGTTTATTCCCATCCCGTGATCGACAGTTAATGCCGTGACTTGGTGACACTGCAACCAACATTCCATAAACGCATATCAAGGGTCACGTCGCCCGGTATAAACCAGTATATATTAAATTACACATTTGCAGACAAATATACATTAGCTTGAAACGAAATATGGTAATTCATAAGACTGTAATAATGAAATTTCACAGATTGACACGTCTTCCAATTACCTGATAGGAAATGAGATCGTGTGCTATCTATTAACTTAGGGAATCGTTCGTATATCACTCAGCAACAAGTAATACCTGGAACTGTTGTCCAACTTGACAGCTACATCTTCCCATAGGGATAAAAACATAACATGTTTAAATTTACTATGTATTTATCCCTCTAGGGATAAACAATTTTTGAATTAAACTGTCGACAGTGCCCTTGGTTTATCCCGATCGGTATAATTAGGGGATATTCCTGACTGAACTTTATCTTTTTACTTTTTCGTTTATTTTTAATCATCTAATTAATGAGTTTGACAGGAATTAACACCAAATAATTATATCCACTAAATCCGACAAGTTCGGAAGAGAAATTGTTACTGACGTCGAGTTTCATTATTGCCACCACCACCACCACCACCACCACCACCACCACCACCACCACCACCACCACAACTACCAGCACCATTATCGATCTTTATCAATTGCTATCGTTATCGATTCTTACCATTATCAATTTTTATTGTTATCAGTTATCATTCAAAAACAGTTTCATACCATACGCTTTGTACAATTACCAATGATGGCTTGACAGAATGTTTTGAGCTTGTATAGACCTTTTTAAGAGTAATCAGTATTTTTTTATGTCTTACCTTTCTTTAGCTTTTTAACATTTCATTAGGAATCATTCTTAAAACATTTTAGCCTTGCTGTCTGTACTCTTTTAGTCTGTGTTTTCCTGTGTATTTGCGATTTTAAATTGTATGATTTCAACCACCACTTTGTGTTTGGTTGTAAAATAAAGATGATAATAATGATAATAATAATTTATTATTAATTATTGTCGTTATCAATTGTTATCATTATCAATTGTTATCAACCATTCTCAATTATCATTCTTATCAATCACAATTTAAGTGTAAAAGATCTGTATCAATGATCTTCAATCATCATCAACTACTATTGTATACACATTAGTGTGAAGTTCACCAAGCGGACATATGTAATATAATCGTCCAGTAATACCCCCATGGGACACACAGACAGGAAGAACAGCGCCCCCACAGTCAATTGTACAAAGGAATATTACTATTTCTCGAGTTACAACGATGCTCGATGGCGCAACTTACCGTCCATCCACCCGAGTCTGTCTCCATATCACAATAAACACTAAATGGCCCATCGTCATCATCAGGTTGTATGATGTAATTACCACTCGTTGAATGACCACTTTGGAGCACATCATAGCAATCACGATAACCTACAAACAGATAAACGACCTCCTTCAGTCAATCTGTATTTCATACCTTATTACCACAGTTAGGAATCACATTTAACACTCCATCATGCAAATATTTACCGCCACACTGAAAATGAAGAATGTGTTTCCAACATTACACTTAGAGAGTAATAGTATAGTTGGAGTGACGTTATAAAAGAGAGACCGTATCAAAATGTCAAATGATTGAGTGTAGTTCGTTAGATAAAATTGACATAGCAATCTGTTGGGGGAACAAAGTTAATAAGCTAATGTCGCGCTGGTGACGTCAGACATGGTGCCGATATGACCTGAAACCACAAGGCTCATAAATTAAAAACAGGCGGTGTGACCCATGTTGAAACAACCACCAAAATAGTACAAATCGAATAACTTGCATGATAGTTCATAAAGTGCAAGACCAGTTGTGATAAATTAAAATACATTATGGTATGTATACGTATATGCTGAAAGGTTCAACGACCTTTCTTCCTCTTCAGTTCTGTGACCGTACTCTCTCATTTTTCATTCCGGAATACTATTAGTAAATGGTAAACTAGCCTATTATAAACCGCAATCACTTCTTTAAAATACGCAAATAACTTTGTACACCCCAAAAGATTCTTCGTATTGGGAGAGTATCTTTCTCTTTGAGGCAACTTTTTTTTCTGCAGTTCATGACCGGGAGAATGTGTGTATTCGGAGAAAAGTTTTCCTATGGAAAACGGGCAAGGACTCTCCTAGCCCATAATATGCTTCAGAATGTAAAGAAGTCTTGTATAGCCAATACGGGTAGAATGATATGGGTCTCTATGACTGCTGTGTTGTGTATTATTCTATTCCGTTCACTATATGATATACCATGTGACGTCAATGCAACGTCATCGATAATGCTTTACATTCTGAAACATAATAAAGTAGCCACTTGGATGATAAATTGACTGTTATTTGGGATTGTTTAAATTCATAAACGACCCTGCTAAGTTTTCCTACTAAAAAAGTGTGAAAAAAATACAGAAAGTCCGTGTTTGTAACTCAATAAATTGGAAAAATCTAGAAGGTGTCTGAAAATGTTTGTTATTGCACGTACAATCACAACAATAACAAACATTGTTTGATTTTATCATTTATTGAAAGGACTTGGTATATGTTGTTTCACATAGTTTTTGTTCATGTAGGAAAACAGGGTAGAGTTGTTTTATGAATACAAAATTCAACATATCTCAGTTTATCATCAATTGGCCACTTTAAGTGTCACGAGTGTCGGGGGGGGGGGTATTCTTTGAAGTACCGCCTTGACGTCACTATGCAAGTATATGCAATCATAGACAGTGGATTCCCCCCCCCCCCACTGTCTATGATGCAATGTGTATATATCGTTGACCACCAGTAATCTTTACCACGTTATTTATCAAAGTTGTTTGGACAAGTATATTTGTAGAGGAGTCTGTTAGACTACTGAATAACCCAACATACCATACATACACATGCATCTGAAACTACCCTTGGCAGGAACATGAGCTCGCAGCCAATATTGACAGTAAACACGCAACCTTTCGCTTTAGAACGTCTCAGACAATTACCAGTTTACAGAAGATCTGAAAGCTTGAAGTTTGATGTACTGACCAACTTTCACCCCACCCCACCCCATCCCACACACACACGCACATGTTATGCCTACTTGCCAGGTGTTAAAATTGGTACCTTGAATCCCCTCTCGTAAATAGAGTCCCTCTAACTTCACTTTTGGATAATTAATCACATTTACAACAAAATAATCGACATTACATATGTACAAGATATTGAGTTGCATATCGTAGAGAGCATATAAACGTGGCCATATCACCTAACACATGTAAATTGCATAATTTGATATCCGTATCCAATAATAACATATAGCTAATATATCGTCAATTAAGTATAACATAATTGACAGTACTTACGTGAAGTGTTGTATTTAGATAGAAAAGCTTGGCTGAACTCTTGAAAACTTTCTTGTAGTGCGATTGTCCTCCGCTCCAAGCTATCTAGCTTGTTTACCACACCGAGGATGGTTTGATTTGCAGGACAGTTGGGTACGTCGACACGGATGTGGTTCTCTGGGTTACAGATAGCGTAGGGGGACGTGAGACTCACTGATTGACGACTGTTGGGGTGTCCTTGAACATCATCCAGTGCCAAGCCGATTGCGGCTTGTAAAGTGAAAATAAAAGACAGGGTTGTGACAGACCTTTCCAGTACATCCATGTCTTGGTGTAGTCGGTGAAATATGAGAGTCTACTATACTTAACCCAGCTATGAGCTCGGAATGCTCTAATGTGTGTAGTTGACATTTTATTCTGGCCGATAACCTTGCGTTGTATTTTAACTTCAGGTAAAATGTAATCACGTCAACTCATTAAATAAATCTAAAAAAAAATAAAAATCAAACATTTTTTAAAATAAAAAGTTCTTTTTACCACGCTCTTGGAAGATCGTAATTTTCATTTGTCTAGTCTTAAATTTTCAATTTAATTAAATTTATTACTTTTTGTTATTAATATGTTGATAGACCCACTTGATACGTGACAACCCCTTGACGTAGATACACGGAAGTCTATGATGATGACAACGTGGCAAAATTAACAGTACAAAAATGTTTAAATATGTGCACTAATGTCCACAATAACTGGGTTTTTTTTTACCTGGTGTCATTTTCATAGTTTCTCTCTACCAAACTTTCATTTGCATGTAGAACGATGTGCGAGAGAGAGAGAGAGAGAGAGAGAGAGAGAGAGAGAGAGAGAGAGAGAGAGAGAGAGAGAGAGAGAGAGAGAGAGAGAGAGAGAGAGAGAGAGACAGACAGAGAGACAGAGAGAGAGACAGAGAGAGAGAGAGACAGACAAACAGACAGACAGACAGAGACAGAGACAGACAAACAGACAGACAGAGATAGAGATAGACAAAGAGACAGAGAAACAAACATACACAGACAGACAGACAGACAGACATACTTACATACATACATACATACATACATACATACATACACACACACATACACACGCGTGCGTACGTACGTACGTACGTACGTACGTACATACATACATACATACATACATACATACATACATACATACATACATACATACACATACACATACACATACACATACACATACACATACACATACACATACACATACACATACACATACAAAGACAGACAGGGAGTGAGAGGGGCGGGGGAGAGAGGGAAAGTAAGGGGAGACAGACAGAGCATTGACACAACTAAACTTATAATCATCTGTTAAATCGTACGTGACGACACCATTTACATTATGGAATACTGAGAAAGAACACCCTGGCCGATGGAACATGTCAAGAGATAACATTTCCTAGAAATCAAATCTTTAAATACGAAATATGTAAACTTTTATTTATTTATTTCCTTTTTCTTGTGTCAAAGTGTCAGAGTGAAAAATAACCCCTACAAATGTCAAACTTCTCCTGGACACACAATTCAATACAGGTTTTCACGGGTGAGTAGATACTCCGCAGTCTCCTGGATCATGTATATGTGAATACAAATTTAAAAAATCCTTATTAACTGATTGGAGTCTGTGGCACGTATAATTTGGGTCAAACAATCAAGATATGAGGTTGATAGGGTAGGTTACTAGATTCCTACTGTATGTTAGGTTATCAAGTTGAGAGACTGGGTTATCCTAAAGGTCCCCATCCCACGATATCGTTCATTGTAGGTCTGAACTTGTGCTACGTGTGTATGTAAAATGTATAGCTCAAGTTTCCCAGGCTGTTGTGACGAGAATCCCTCGAGATTTATGGTACAGCTTTTGGGACTCCCTCCGAAAACCATATTTATATATATTTAATCGAACATGTAAGCCCTCGGGTTCTAACACGTAATTATTCCCTGGGATAGGGAATTCCTTCAGGTTACTAGAGTACACATACGAAATAAAATAGACTACGTGTGCGAAGAAATACACAGAAATATAAAACACTGCAAAATACATGTAGTACAAAATGAGAATCGAAGATCGATTACATTTTAGCATTATCAACAATTTATGTGTAGATGCATAGACGTCGTTGGCGATAGAAGGATAGCAAACTTCCGCAAAATATCAAAGGAAGGTGATTGTTTACTCAAGTGATGTGGGTTGGAATCTAACTGTTATGTTTACACCTTGACACTGATAAGCCTGACGTAACATTGGAACTAGACTTGACTTTCACACGCAAAGACGATGGCGTTAAAATTGTGTAAAGAAACTTTGCAAATAGTTTTTCTTAAAGGCTTTAACATCGCCATTTTTCTTGCACAGGTATACTATTATGGTATGTACCGACAACGTTTGAAATTTAAGCTAACACTCTCTCCAACGTCTATATGGTAGATACTTCGTAACAGTTACTGTCTTGTCTCGTGTTTGAACATACATCTATATAATGGTGGGCATTAATTATAACATATAACATTTTCATAATATATTAGTGTTATCAATTTTTGGATCATTTCACAAATTTTAAAGTTTGGAACATTCATTCTAATATTAAGAGTAATGTCTTTTAATGTCGGAAATACGGAAATGTACCTAAAGATGTCAATGCTTTACAAAGAAAGCTTGTCCTATCCTCTAAGGGGACTTTCTGAATGTCTTCTTTTCTTTCCGATAAGGAATGCACGAGCAAAAAAAGCAAATAAAGATAAAGATATCAGTCTAAAGAAGCACCAAAACTTAACTTTTCTCCTTCAGCTTTAACATTTTATTGTATTTCTGATATACTTTTTGGAAGCAATAACCGTACGTGTTCAGTATATTATACACTTGTCATGAATAAGTTATGGTTTCGATAGCTTTATCAGAATATACGCATACACATATCATGATTTATTGCAAAGAGACGTGACAGGCGGGGTGTTTCTTCGATGGCGATAATAGCGGGGCATTCTGGGATGTGTCCTTTTCGTGATCCGTAGTCAAGTCGTGACTGCTGATTGGTCAAATCTCTTCCTCATTGTCAGAAGTCGCTTGTTACATAGTGGTTATCAAATTTGTAATGTAATGGTAAAATAAATTATTTGAATCCCAACATTTTAAAGTAGTTAAGATTAAGTTTTAAAGTGGTAATAACTAAATTGATGTTTTTGTTGTGTGAAATTTTGTTTATTTTTACTTTTAAGTCATGCGAAAAGGCCAATTTAATCATTTATTTGGACGCCAAGTTTTCTTTCAATACGTGGTCAGGCGTTAATTCTCTAGAACATATGCCAGCTGAGTGCAATATGAAATATGCGTTACCAGCGAGACATTGAAATCTTATACTGTTCAGGGTTGATAGTTGTATATCTGTGAGACGTGCCAGCAGTTATGCATGGCCTAGGTTCTCCAAAGTAAAGACAATGGACCAATGGCTGGGTAAATCAATCATAAATTAAATGGAACAAAGAGGTCGGTCACTCACAGTATATCTACTATTGGTCTCTGCGGTCCCTGTCGCAGTTCGACCACAGGGAGCAGCGAGCATGTAATTGATTGATTGATTGATAGATTGATCGATCGGTTGATTTATTGATTGATTGATTTATTATTCGGTTGAATGGTTGATCGATTGAATGGCTAATTGTTGTGGTGCAATATAACTTATTTTGTGTGTAATATTGATCAATTCACTCATTGAGTTTTAAAACTGTTTCTTTTTCTTTCCCTGGTTACTTTGCTCTGAGCTATATCTCAGACCACTAAAACTTAAAGTCCGAGGCTGTATGTAATTCTCTCTTTTCTTTATTGACTAAATAAAGACACCTTGTCCATTCTTCACTCTTATCTAAATTAAAACTACTAATCTTATAATTGGCGAGAGATCACATTACATTAACAGTATGCTTTATCTCTCATCTGCTGGGAGATTATCACACTACACTGGACAAACATTCGATCATGCATAAACTGATTCTTACTAGTTTACATGCTCGCTGCCCCCTGTGGTTCGACCTCTAAATGTTGTCACGTTAATCCTCCACATATCTCGGTCTCGCCACAAACACTTTCTACTTTTACATCGACGTCAGGTACGGCATTCTCGAACTTTGAGGGAAACAACGTTATAACTCAAGTTCACTGTTTAACTCGCAACCATTTTGGAATGACATTGACGGAGTAGATCGGAGCTCAGCTCAGAGTCCTTGCCCAAGCCTATCTGCGCATGCCTCCTTCAACTTACCCTCCTCTATAATATGACTCTATTTTTTAATCCAACTTTAATTCTTATAAACATAGATATTCGATTCTGTGATAAAATTATCAACATCATAGATATATAAATTAACAGAGTGGCATTGCCTTACTTCAATACACATAATATTGACAAATAAGAACAGTGGTTAAAAAATCTGATCGAGCAATTGTTCTTTCAGCTGTCATGTAATTAGTCATTTTTTGACACTCGTGATCTTTATGACAGTTTTTAATGTCATCTAGAATAGCATTAGAGAAATGCAAACATTATTGTAAGTATCAATTCAGGACAGCTGAGAGTGCACTTTGACTTTTTGCGTCACTCATCAAAACTTAGCTCAAATCCAAATCATCACAGGACGTAAAATTATGGAAATCGCCGATATCGGAAAATGGTTTATTGTCATGTGACATAAAACAACATTTTTGTAAAAACAAATATCGATATTATCTCCAAGAACTACGGCAAGAATACGAACTCTGCACCGTGCATAGGCTAATTATTAAGAAATGGTCCATTAAATATGCAAATGACTTACTACAATCACAAGTCACATTAGCAAGATATAGGTTATTCTGCATACAAATTGTGTTATCACCTAGTCCTGTTTGCAGACGGGGAAGGAAGGGACGACTTACTCTACTCCGTCTGCAAGGACTAGGTATTACCAAATTATACGACATTGAAGACATTGCCTAATTACCGAAACCATAATCTCTGTACCACTCATAAATATTCATAAGGTGTTCACTAAAACTTATAGAGAGAAAGAGCGAGAGGGGTATACAGACAAGACTATTCGTCGTTCACAGCGCTCTATACGTTCTGCCTTTGAGGAGTGTGGAGCTTTGCCAACGATCGTATTAAAGTTTAACAGTTTACATCAGATCTATATCGGGAAGTGTTAATGTAATCTAATATTTCACAATGTTGTGCAATGTTTCGGGGATTTCCCTAGTTTTAGTATCACGTCATATATTTTAATACGTCGCGTTATATTTGGATAGAAACAACATAACCCGATCAGTCGGTACACTTACGCCATTCAAGACTATAAGTACAACAAAGTTTGTCATTTAAGTTGGATTAATTTGTTGATACTAAAGATGTCGACTGGGACGATTATTATTCAATTACCACCTTCCAAGATCTTGATGTGCGAAAGAGGTTTGATCAGAAACACCCCTTATTTGATGTTACCTCGATGGGCTCAAGATATACAGCATTATGGAGCCCAAGGAATCAACGTAGTGCTTGTACCCAAACGCACCCACTGCGCCTCATCAACAGGTACAGTAAATAGTGGGTATCCACATGGCTCAAGCTTTTGGTAATCATCCTAACTCACACAAAATGCTATATACTGATTCCAAATCGACTGGACAGGTGCTTTTGATTAGGTAAAGCAACGATCACAACAATAGAAAACTACAACATCACTGTGATTATGAAATTTAACGACAAAACACATGAGCTAGACTGGATTACTATTAAACTGTAGGGATCAATTTTTTCAAAAATGGACATATCTGAAACCCTCAACAATTACATACGACGCAAAGGCAAATGAACAAAATGAAACTGGAAAACAACGTCACAAAGCTTGGCAATGTTCCAGCACCTAGTTACATGTATATGAACTAGAGTGAGTTCACAATTGCTGCCTACAATCTGTCATCATCGACACACACAGATGAGTTGTCAACAAAATGATAAATGGTAGTGGACCAATTCTCAAGACTTCAAGTTGGCGATTGATTGTCAAACAATGATGTGACGTCAACAAGACCATCTGTACATTGTACAATGTATCAATTGCATGCTTTAGTAGATGGAGATCACCTGGGAAACGCAAACGTGGCAGACAAACGACAACATGGCGACGGACAGTGATGACCGAGTTAGAGGAGATGGGTCTAGGGTGGGACGAAGCTAAATCTTGTGCGAAATTTAAGACCGGTGAAAGTGGCAGAAGTTGGTGGCGGTGGTGTATGTCAGACGTGACCCGGATTAGTTCTTTCTGTTTGATAGCACCTGACTTTTATAAGAGTGTACCATTACTGTTAATTATTGGTTCGACAATCTTTTCCTATGTTTTTGTCAGTTCAAATTATTCTAATGTGTATAGTTAACTGAGCAGTTGTCACTAAAATCGGACATTGCACAGTGAATCTAGCTAGCTAATATCCTATGTATTATATCAGTGATACGACCTTATATACACTTTCCAATTATAGGATACAAAGAGATGAACAAGAATGCATTACACAACAATAACTTGTCCCCCTTTTTGACAAAAAAAATCACATTTTTAGGTTTTATTTGCATGTCAACAATTGGGTCATATTATCTTGAATAATTCTTCATCCAGATGCACCAACAAACATCATATCAACTTTCAGAATTTCTCAGCGGTTTTGGCATTTAACGTTTTGACCAAATTTCCCTTTTATAGCATTAGTATTGATTTGAACAATTTCCCAAATAACCCAAAGTAAAATCCCCAACAAAACACCACACACATTATTGTCACATACCTACCTACACACACACACACACACACAATTCACCATGCCTATAGCTCAACTGAACCAGTTCAGTTGTGCTAAAAATTATCTGGTGTTGTTCGGCACACACAGTTGATGATATCTTAGGGGTTATCTAGCAATGGTTAAGTATGTCTCTGTATGTCGAACTCAATGCTGTAAACAATATTCCACAATATATGTACACTCAGCTTATCTCCCTTTATTTAAAAAATCAAAATCAAAATAAATACTCAACCCAGCTGTATAATTGAGGACCTGGTAGGATGTAGGTTGCAATGTGAAGGCTTTAATCCTATGCGCTTAAATGGCTGCAATGGATTGTATGCTCCCCAGGGAGTTGAGGAAGACTAAAGGGCCGTTGTGCAGTTCTGATCCAAGCCAGGGGTAATAATTGTAAAGCGCTTTGAGCACGGAGTGGGAAAGCGCTATATAAGAAACCAACATTATTATTCTCATAAACAAACACATTGATTGAAAAAAATCATGTAAGTTCTTTATTTGTTCATATTCCTTGAATTACATTACAAATTACACACTGTCTTCATTTTTAGTGACTCTGAATTTCATCTCAAAATACTGTACATTTATGTTGCAGTCTTTGAATCACATCTCAAAACACAACCAAAATGTAGCTTCTTTATTAAATTCAATGTCCCTTTGTGTTTATTTCACTGCTTGTTCCATCATTTCTAGGTATACTTGTCTGTCTAGTTTCAGGACAATGTTTATATTTTCTTTTTTCTCAAGCCTCCCCATCCAATCAACCACCATTTGACCACGTGTTAAGCTGCCATTAAGTTCAACTATAGCAAACTTCTTCTCAGACTCCAACACTATGGCTGGTTTCAGTGCGACAGCCATTGCAAGGGTGTCGCAAGAACGAAAATGTCCAAGTTTCTTGAAACGTTCTTGGTCAATATGCTTCTGTCGGATTTTCTTGATAAACTTGGCCTTCTCTGTTGGCATGTTAACCCACTTCATAAACCAATCCTTTTTGAAAATAAAAAGTAATGATATTAAGGAAACTGTATGAAGAGAGGGTGAGTGCCTCGAAAACACACACACACACACACACACACACACACACAAGCACGCATACACCACACACACACACACAGCCAGACAGACAGATGATTAACACGCATTCTGTCTCTCATGACAATTGCATATACATGACAGACATATAAAGGCACCAACACATACAGACACAAGCAGTAAGCAGCTTATGCAAATTAAAGTTATTTCTCATCACGTAAATCAGTAATTATATAAATTTCTACAAAACATATTCATATTACTCAATTTCAATCTCAATCTTTTTTTAATCAATTTTTCAAAAAAAAATTGCTACCATCATCTGACTTAGAATGCTTTTATTATGCAAATGACTCAATTTTCCTGTCACCCAAATATGAGAATGCTTTATCATGTAAATTACTTGTTGAATATTCAATATTATAAAGAGAGAAAGCAATTCCTGTCATCAAAAAATATAGGAGAATGCTTTATTATGCAAATTATGTATTGAATATTCAATTCATACTGAACCTAATGTGTAAGACAATTGATTTTATAATGGAGCATGATTTTGAATCACCCAGCACTTACAAATGTTGGTAAATTGAAATGCCGCATACACACTTCCCAGGCAATTATAGAGAGTGGAAGAGTACAATGATTCAAGACAGCAAATGCAGCATCAGCATCAGCAAAGAAGTTAAACTCAGCCCCAATACTTGTACAATTCCCACGACCTTCAAAAAATATACAAATGAACTACTGAAAACATCTTAGATATTTACTGGCTTGTATTGAAGTTTGAAGTTGTTTGGAATGTTATGTACTTCACAGTTGTTTTCAGATTATTAATGGAGGTTGTAACAGATATCCAAGTCAACAATTAAGATGGAAGTGTTTTTACTGTATGTATGTATGTATGTATGTATGTATGTATGTATGTATGTATGTATGTATGTATGTATGTATGTATGTATGTATGTATGTATGTATGTATGTATGTATGTATGTATGTATGTATGTATGTATGTATGTATGTATGTCTGTCTGTCTGTCTGTCTGTCTGTCTGTCTGTCTGTCTGTCTGTCTGTCTGTCTGTCTGTATGTATGTATGTATGTATGTATGTATGTATGTATGTATGTATATATACTGTATGTGTATTTTTATTTACAAAACTCTTTGACTTACTTTAGCCCTGGTTCATCATTCAACAACACAAGCAGTTCAGTCAACTGTAATTGACTGAGAACTAAGTACTACGCAACAAACATACTACATCAGAAAATCTAGGACATGGCCATATGGTGCATGTATTACCATTCTTTCTTTCCATGCTTATGACCTATGACCTTCCGGTATATATAGCATACAATTAGACCTCTTAGGGCAGGTTGTAGACTGATGATAATAGTATGTGATGGACAAAATGGTTCACCACACGCTATCACAGGGTTACTTATCATTGAATTTGAAATATTAGTGAACAGAAACCACTCAAAAGAGAAATAATAGCATCAATGATGTTGTAGCACAACTGTACAAATTCTATTATTTTTTAAATGTTTATCATGCCTACCAATCCTGTTATCTCTGTGATATAGCCCATTATTTGGGCGTTGCAATGGATGGGGTCTTGTTGCTAGGTATATATATGTGTATTTTTTAAAATATCTATCAACTTGCCTATCCATCCCTGTTGTTACCTTCGCAATATGCACCGTCATTTGGCTGTTGCTATAGGCATGGTCATGTTGCTAAGCACATATATAGAATTTCCTAACGAGAGACTGAATGCAACATCCCCATCAAATATCACTTTAAGTCGTTTACACACACACACACACACACACACACACACACACACACACAGGTAAGCAACTACACTAACACATGTACTACCAATGCTTACTACTCATGTATATAATCTAATTACATCAAACTTGCACTCACGCATCAATGGGTTCTGTCATACTAAGAGATGTCAAGAACTGAACAACACATGCCTTATATTTTCTTAATGCTAATTTAAAATGTATTGCTAAACAAACATAATATGCCATATTCCGATTACTGAAGTTCCAGTTATTTCTCTGGTAATCACCACAAGAGGGCGCACCAGATTTGGCAAAGTTCAGGCTCAAATTTTCTTATGACCACTGGCTGCATGAAGCAGTGACTGAAATGTGTGCGAAAGAACTCTGATTGTTCTTAAAAGAACATTACAAGAGTGGTTAGGCATGTTTTGATTACTGGTAGTCACTAATAAAATAGTATTATGGGAACACCATAGAGAATGAGTGGTAACTTATTGTCTGCTCTCTTTATGCTACAACACTTCATTAATCTAGCCCTCACTTCCTGTCACCAAACGGCCTGTGAACAGCGCTCCTAGTGGCTAAACCATGAAATGTTTCATATTACCGGAATATGGCGTATTAGCCCAAAACCATGGAAAGTTGTGCAATGAAGCCCTTTTGACATAGGCACTGGTGCGTGCGTGCGTATGTGAGTCCATGTGCATGCACACACGCAATTTGTCAAGCTCACATCACTAATGACCCTTCAATTCTGAAGAAGAAAACAGGATGCAGAAGCTAGGTTTAGCATAAAAGATGACATACAGATGGTTACTTTGACACACAGCTGTGTTACATCTCAGTGTACAGTATCTAATACACTATTTCTACATCTGTTCATTCCTTTGACAGGGCTTTGAGAGCATGACTTTTCATGGTTTCACATTTGGGCAGTATACAATGTTATCATACCGATAGCAGCGATTCACGTATGCATACTTCATATGGCATAGTAGTCACTGAACATTGACAGTCTTTAAGTATAATAAATGCTGCTTCTGGATCAGTATAAAAGTTTGTTTCTGCTGTTAAACTAAGTCTTCCTCTTGCTGAGGGTAGAAGACATAATGTAACACAATCAGTGTAACATAAATGCTATCAAATTATGTTAGTTTGTATTGTGTTTATGATTGTATACAGTGTGTTTTGTTAAGGTGGTAAGTGGGTAAAATCTACCCGAGTTCTCCAGTCATTTTACTGGGATTCCCTACCAGTGTTTTGTTAAGGTGGTAAGTCGGTAAAATCTACCTGAGTTCCCCTGTCATTTTACTGGGATTCCCTACCAGTGTTTTGTTAAGGTGGTAAGTAGGTAAAATCTACCCAAGTTCTCCAGTCATTTTACTGGGATTCCCTACCAGTGTTTTGTTAAGGTGGTAAGTCGGTAAAATCTACCTGAGTTCCCCTGTCATTTTACTGGGTTCCCTACCAGTGTTTTGTTAAGGTGGTACGTAGGTAAAATCTATCTGAGTTCTCAAGTCATTTTACTGGGATTCCCTACCAGTGTTTTTGCTAAGGGTAATATATAGGTATAACCTACTGGAGTTCCCCAGTCATTTCGCAGTGTTTTTGTTAAGAGTAGTAAGTAGGTAAAATCATAAAGATTGGAGAGTGCCTATGGTAAAATCTATCAGAGTTCCCCAGTCATTTACATTTTACCTAGTATGTACTACCCTTGGCATAAACACTGGTAGGGAACCCAGTGAAATGACTGGGGAATTCAGGTAGATTTGACCTACTTGGCTGGTTAAAGGAGACCACTATTAGAACTCAAAGTCAACTAATCAGTACTGTAGTAAGGTGAACAGATCTGGAAGAACATACTGATGTTTACAATATTCTGCAATAAATACATTTTACTCTAAGAGATCTAAATAATAACAAATAATCAATACAACATAAATTAATAAAATTTTCCAAAAGCCACCTTACCTTCAATATTGCCACCCATTATGACAACATTTTTCAGCTTTGTGGTGAACTCAGGATCCATTCTAATTGCTAAAGCAAGATTTGTGAGTGGACCAATGGCAATCAAGGTTAGTTCGCCCTTCATCTCATTTGCATATCGAATGAGTGCATTTACCGCATGTTCTGATTGGATTAGACCTGTGTCAACTTCCTTGTGATCTGTAGCATCACCAAGTCCATCACTACCATGGTACTCATGGGCTCTATCATCAGAACCTTGTAGAGAAAGGGAGGCGCCCTTAAAAACTGGAATCTGTGAATATCAGGAGAAATTGGATATAACATGTGTCTATTTAAACCTACACTCGCTGCAACTGATAGCAATTTATAAAAAAAATTGTATCGGTTAATTAGTGGTCAGTATTATCTGTAGGTGGTGTAGTGGCAAGTTTACATCTTGAGTGAAAAATCGGTTTTGAATCTGTAACCATATTCAAAATGTACAGTAACTGGTCTAACTGGAGTATTATTTTTCGATAAGACAACCACAATATCAGTTGTTTTTTTATCACTAAAAATTGTTAAAATACCAATAATTAGACATTGTACATTTTAACCAGTGGTCAATGTTATCTATAAGCTGTACAGAAACAGGTTGAAAATGGTCACCATTGAGGGCGCTGATTTTTGGGTGTGGACCAAAAACTCAATTTGATTGATTTATTGTGTAAAACATTTTAAAACGCCAAAACACCCTAATTGCACCTAGTGCAGCTTTAAGACTTTCTGTGTCTTTCCATAAATAACAAGCTACAGTAGAATTGTACTCAAGAATTGAGGAAATGTTGACCCATTGTACAATCGATAAACACATAGACTCATGCTTTATGGGAGTCAGGTAAGGTTAGGAATACAGTCAGACCCCAGAGTATAAACCTGATTTGTATCACCTTCCATTGGTGTATACACTTCTGTATGTGTCCTGAATTATTTATAATTGCAGTAATGTACAATTTCTACTGTAACATCAAAAGGATAAATCATACCCTTTCATTTTCAAGGAACATGAAGAGATACTGTGTCTTCATGGCATGTAAAGTTCTTTTACAGGTAGTAAAAATAGAGAATGTGTATAGCCATCATCATGAATATAGGGAATCATTTATTCAATTGATAAAATATTGTAAACAATTTGTCACATTGCCTTCATTACCCACACCCAGGCAGGAACTTGGGCTATCATTCCAATCACTGCACATTAGGTATTACCACAACAACAAATAATCTAGTATTGGTTACCTGCACCGTTGCTGGAGGGTTATCCTTCCAATCACCCCAGATTAGGTAATTCAACTACAAATAATCTAGTATTGGTTAACTGCACCGTTGCTGGAGGGGCACCCTTGTTGAAGGGCTATCCTTCCAATCACCCCAAATTAGGTAATTCAACTACAAATAATCTAGTATTGGTTACCTGCACCCTTGTTGGAAGGGCACCCTTGAAGTTGCTGGAGGATTATTCTTCCAATCACCCCAGATTAGGTACTTCAACTACAAATAATCTAGTCTTGGTTACCAAGACCCTTACAGGCAGGGCTTACAGGAAGGCTTATCACTCTGGATTAGGTATTATCACAACTGTAAATAATCCCACAATCCTTTGCATCTGAGCATGCTCAGTATATGTATGGATGGGAGAACAGAACTCTATATGGAAGTTCAGTTGTGAAAACATACAAAACATTATATCTTTCCAAGTATTTATACTTACATCTAGTCTATTGCATACTTGCAATGTTCTCAAGACATTTACACAGACTTGGTCAACATAAGTGTTACCATGGACACAGGTGATAGCAACTACTTCTACATCTGGTTGAGCTAATGCCATCAGTATGGCTTCAGCATCATCTACCCCTGCATCTGTATCGATCACCACTTTCATTTTCTGAGAAAACAACTTCTTTCTGTGTGATAGAAATAAACCAAACTTTTGAGTATTCATTGCTATTACAGGAACTCTAAGTCTTGATGCTATCTATGGCTCCAAATCTCAAGATCTTGATTCACCCTGTCTAGCTCAATAAGAAATCATGAACCAAAAGTTGTTCATGCAAATGAGTAAACCTCATTTGATGTGGTGCCACTGATGCACACCATTTCTAGTGACACACCAAAATCTGGTATTCTCCTATCTCTTACTATGTGGTGACTCCAAAAAAATCCCAGTTTCTATAATTTTGACACACAACAACAAAAATTTCTTATAAGAGGACATACTAGTGCTCACATAATTTCATGAACATGAAATGCTTGCAATTGTTTAGATATGCATTGGTATTGTACTGCAGTTTTTATAGGACAGGACCACACTGTGGTAAATGCCTACAGAGGTAAACATTGCTATAAGTATAAAATCAATAAACAGAAACTTATTAAAGAACTAAAATATTCTTAAATACTCTTTTGTGCATAGAATTGTTAATACTTGGAACAGTCTGCCACAGTCTGTGGTTTCAACATCAAGTGTTCAGTCCTTTGAAGTTTGAGTGAGGAATTGATAAAATCTGGGTGGAATTACCACACAAGTTTGACCTTTGGAATCAACACTCACTAAACACATTACATGGACAGCAATAATCTGATTTTAGAGGCTGTTTGAAATAGTTTAGTATTGGAATTTACTTATATAACAATATACCAATAGGCAAGTCACTGATTATGATCCACTGTTACATGGGGGGGGGGGGGTGTGAGGATGGGGGGGGGGGTTATGTTACATCAGACAACCAGCAGCAGCACTGTTGAGTGACAGAGATGGTATTTAGTGGCTGCCTGGTTTTGAGTAGCTTGGAGAATTAGGGAAGTGATGAACTGATCTGCAAAAATTAAATGTGGGCTGCTTTAGAAGCATCTTGTACATGCCGACTGTGACATATTCATATACGGTATTTAAAGGGGATGTAATAATATATGGTTTGGGGATGTTTGCTGCAATATTACTCAAAAGTACCAGCTGTATTCTACTTACTCAAGGATATAGTGACCATTACATGTTATTGGCTAAACTAAAACCTTCAGCAGAATACATAAACAATTTGATGACATCATTTATAATATATTAATGTCTACACAAGAGTCAATGAAACACCTATTAACTGTGCTAACAACACCGGAAACTGATTTTTAATATTACTGAAGCACGTTTTGATAAACATTAAGATTAAATTAGTCTTAGAATAGTTTTTATGTAAGTTTGTAAATATTTTGACTGAAGTAAAAAAGCTTCTAAATTTAAATTGTGCCATTTTAAGAGTGATGCCTAAATTCTTTTCACATTTGGGGTCATTGTACTTGAAGTATTCCACCATGCTGAGGAGAGAACATTCAGAACAGATTTTAAAGAGACTCTAGAGTTAACTTGTTACATTATGTGTCTTTAATGATGTATTTCCTTCCAACTTCTTTGAGCTTTATTGTGAAAGTTATTCTGAATGTGTCTGTTATTTACATTGCTCATAATTTAGCCTATGAGGCACCTCTTTCATGTACTCTTCCTGCTTTTCATAAACATTCAGACTGTCTCGGCTGAAATCATTATGTCCAAAAGTTTTAAGGTGTTTTGAATGGAACAAGCAATAAGTCATAAAGCCCATGGGGTGGGGTGGGGGTACTCTAGTCCTGCTTGCAGACGGTGCACAGGTCCATATTACTGACATAGTCCTGCTTACAGACGGTGCTCAGGTCTAGATTACTGACAAGACCCTCAACACTGAGATGAAGAGACAACTTGTGCAAGCAGGACTAGGGCTACGTGTATGTGTTTCAACTGGGATCTGCCCTTTTCACGCTGTATACTATAGATAGTCTTAAATGGTGTCCATTCTACACTATTTTCGATTTCGAAATACGCATAAATCAATAATATGATCGACCATTGGGGGAAGGACCTCAATGGATCACCCATGGATGCTCACAAATCCATTAATCAATCAATCAATCAATCAGCTGCCGAGCGCCTCCACGTTCGTTCATTTCTTCCTGGATTATGGCTTTGATACCACGTTCATTTCTTCCTGGATGTCCAGGATCGTCACACAATCAGAATACTCACACATTCATATACACGTAATCGTATGACATTTGAGAACAACATGGACATTACCTAAACCTATGTACGGGGTTTTATCTTCCTGTCAATATTCCTGAGATGAAATGACGACACTGACAGGTGGTCCACTGTGGTCCGAGTCTGAACGCTGTGCGCATATCGCATGACCCAGGGCTAGGGAGGGGGCGACTTCGGATCAGAATATGATATGCCCTCTCTGAGGGAACAGTAACATTCTTTTGTTTTTATCAGTTCCATAGCTCAGTTTTTGTCATACATAGTCTAAACTTTCATCACTGTCACATAAAGCAAACAATGATAAGAAGTTTCGACAGCAAGGGCAGTAAATTGTATGAACTCAACACAAACGCTTGACCTTTCTATCCATTTGTTCGAATACAAACTTAATGGTACAATTCAGGGTACAATTAATTATATTCCTGGTTGAAATGTCGTCACCCGCGCATGGGTATTTCCCCTATCCCAGGGTTCAGTATATACAGTAGACTACGTAACAATCACGTGAGTTACAGCGTGTCGTTCATCCATCTCCTAATATTTATATTGAAAGCAACGAAAGATGATGGTGTCGCAATTGAACGGAAATAGGTCTATGGAACACAAATGGAAGTTATACAACAAGAAAATAGTTTTTTAAGAAGGAAAACATGTGTTTTAGTAAAAAGAACGTAGATTTGACCAAGGCAAACTTGGATTTGAACAACAAAAATGTACGTTTTACAGAAAGAAAATAGGTCTATGGAACATGAATGGAAGTTATACAACAAGAAAATAGTTTTTTAAAGAATATTGCAACGTTTGGCTTGCCATAATTTAGCAAAAGATTAATGTTTATGATATGCATATAGTTTTAGAGAAATGTGATTTGTCTTTGTTCTTAGACTATCACGGTATTCCCCGTTAATATCCAATCACATGGCTTGTCCATGTGGTAATCATAAAAGGGAATTCCCCTCGTGGAATTTCCCATGTTTGACCAGTCTGGTTCATTGTGTGGTTGGCAGATTAAACACTGAGTCATTCGACCATGTTTTTTCGAATGAGCAACACATATTCAGGTTCGAAGTTGTTATCAACATCAGCTTTTGACCGTCAGTGATGCACTCCGGCATAATCATCATAGCCATTTCACGCAAGCTAGCACGATTTGCGTCTTCTAGATGGTCGTCGTCATTGTGTGAAACTGGATGTGTGGCGTATATAGTCAACGAAACTAGCGTGAGTTGAACTTTGACGTTATTTCCTCATCCACTGAAAAACTGTACACTACAGCTTGATGTCAACCATGGCCTCGAGAAGTCATTGGCTGTTCAGTCCGTTGTTAACCGGTCGAGAAAATTCACATTCTCCACGTGATGGTCGAATCTCCTCCATTCTCTTTACATCAAACTTGGTCACGTTTTCCGTCGTCTTCATCATCACATCTCGAATGATGACAGGGGAACGTGAAAGTATTTTAGACAACATCACTCTACGGCAGGTTCAGATATTTCTCTCAATCGCACTATTGCTGGCCACTTCGATCATGTTATGGTTCATTATATTTGGTAGCCGAAAGTATATTAGTTGGTTACACGAGGACAAGTCATGTGATGGTAATTCCCAAGCTCATTTCACCTTAGACTTAATTGGTGTTTACATCTTCGGTACAGGTAAAATAGTGCTAGAACTCCTGGAACTGTTTGCGTCATTCGAGTGCATCACAGTTGCCCACTACATCTCAAACCTGGGTGATTATACGGCCGGTATGCTTTTCTACGCGATTCGTCTTACAAATCAGCTGACTGAGATGCTATTTCTCGGGAAGTACTCACGGGCGACGTTTCACAACTGCACAGCTTTCCGTTACTGTATCCAATATCTTCTATCAGTTAACCTATTGTTGTGGTTCTACACCATAGCTGACGAGTCCGAGGAAATGTTTTCGCCAAAAAGTCATTCTGGTCCCCATTTCTGGCAAATTCACAACATAAGTATAGATCCCAGCACACTTGAATTGATTGAACAGTGTATAAATCATACTACACAATGGCAGACCAAGATGAAAAAGGTAGACCGTGTTCTTTTTCCATTTTGTTTGGAATACTCATTGGTGGCAGCCAATATTTTGTGTCATGTCTGGACATCCATGAAATTTCTCACGGCAGCCAAGGAAAACAGTGAAGGCCCTGACGACACAGGAGGAGAACCACAAACACCGGTGCAAAAAGTCGAGGAACAGGTCAGCTTACATCAACAAAGAGGCGACAATTTTGTCAACAACAACAATACCGATCACAAAGAGATCGATGATGTAGAGGATGGCGGTTTGCGGGATAATGGAGTCGTTGTTCGGACAACAGAGAATGAGAGCCCTGTTCTAAACATAACCGAAGGCCAGGTATTATCACTGTCTAACACACGCACAGCGACTCAGCAAACCCCGGCTTTACCAGGGTGTGGTATCGGATGCATCGCTGGGATATTTATGATGGCGTTCATGGTTCTCATCTCAGCCCTACAACAACAGAACTATATGCCGAGTTCTACTGTGTACCTTTACTATATCACAAAAATAACATATTTCTTCATCATGACTGTCTTATGCTGGGTGGGATTTGATCTTATACAGACACAAACATATGAACACCGACCTTATAGTGGTGAAGATGCACTCTTAATTATCCCAGTCATTGGAGAGTTATGCTATATGTATTTCAAAGCCATCGCAGCCGTTGGAATGATGATGTATTCCGACAGCGACGTTGATGTAGCGTGCTTGTTATTGTTTGAGAAGATAATGACTGGCATACAAGTGTGGGTACAGACTACTTTCTTGATTGCAGCGGTCCGCCACAGACCAAGATGTCTGCAAAAAGTTGGAAAGGTACTTAGGTCTAATTCTTACTTTTATTGAAATCTTATTGCCTGGCTATCAGGGCACTAATAGACTTCTACTACCCAGAGGGCTGGAATGCAGCAAAATATTCCCGTTTCTACATAACAGCATGCGGGGTAAGTGCCCGAATATGGCCAGGTGATGACACATCACATTCGACTTCCCAGGCACATATTCTTACTAGAATGAAAGAAAATCACAGGTAGGAATAGTCTCGTGCCACTGTAATAGTACCCTAGGGAAAATAGAAGTCGAATGTTGCCCTCTGTATGCAAATTGAGGTAACTATGGATCAATACGGTCCATGGCCATACCGCGTGATATCATATTATAAGCCAATCACTGAAGGCTGAAGTGTATGAAAAAGTGGTGCACACCTCAATCTGACAAACCATTATTTTGAGTCATATTGACACACAGTATATTCTGACTTTTTATTTTTCAGATTCGAGAGATTGTGGTTTGTTTGCTTTTCTGTAATCTTGGCTTCTGGATAAAATCTTCCTTTCTAGACCAGCTTGACTTTGGCTTGTCTCCGGTCGAGATAGAGTTTTATCGCACTTCTCACGAATGGGCTCTCATCATGCACATCTTACTACCGTTCTGTATCTTCTACCGCTTCCATTCTGTCATCATGTGCTGTGGTATCTATGGAAGATTCAGAGAACCACCAAATACCATAGCAACAAATTATGGTAATGATGTTGAAAGGAGACCTATACTTGTGACATGCAATGTAAATGGATATAACAGTTTGGAAAGAACATTTCCAGTGCAATAGAACTATTTCATATTACTAATAGTTTTCAGTAGGGGAACTAGCCATGCCATCCACAAATTCTCGACTCTATTTACATTATTTCAAAATGTGATAGAGTCTAATGTTATCACCCATGTAATGTTAATATGTAGATAGTTGTGAGAATTAACAGCCCTTTGAGAGATATCGTATATTGCACTTATTACGTAAAACGAAAATGAGTACTCAAAATGCAATATATATATATATATACATATATGCTGAGAGAGAGAGAGAGAGAGAGAGAGAGAGAGAGAGAGAGAGAGAGAGAGAGAGAGAGAGAGAGAGAGAGAGAGAGAGAGAGAGAGAGAGAGAGAGAGGGGGGGAGCGAGAGAGAGAGGAGGGAGAGAGGGGAGGGAGAGAGAGATGAAGATAGGCAGATACATACAATATAACACTCATGGACATATACTTATACAAGGTGACTTTAATGCGAGAACGAACAACATTGATGATGTAATTCTTGATGAAGAAGACAACATACATATAAACATTCCACTACCAGACACATATACATATGGCAAATCAGTCAAACGACGAAGAAACACTGATACATGGAAAAATCAATTTGGTGAAGAACTAATACAACTATGTAAATTAAACCATCTACAAATACTCAATGGACGGACATCAGGAGATTGGTCAGGTCAACTCACATGCTATGGTTATCATGGTGCAAGTACAGTGGACTACACATTAGTAAATGAAGAACTACTAAAGTATATCATCCATTTCAAAGTTGAGAAACTTCATCCATCAAGTGACCATTGTCCTATCAAAACTATCGTCAAAATACCAAAATACCGACAAACTACTGATACCAAGGTAAACCTAAAACCTGCACATCAAAGCTACCAATGGAATGCAATGAATAAAGAAATATACAAACTATACATGAAGACAAAAGAAAGCGAGGATATTGTGACCACATTTACAAAAAATAATACAAATAACACAAGTAATGAAATGGCAACGAAATTCCAAGAGATGATACATCAAATAGCAAACATATGTTCCATAAAGAGGAAATCAAAGAAGAAGACACAACGAAGGAAAATGAATTACACAGATAGACAGTGCAACCTGAAGAAACAAGAACTGAAAACGATTGCAAATATGCTACAAAGAAACCCAACAGATGGTACACTTAGAATAATGTACTACACCAAGAAAAAAGACTTCAGGAAATATGTAAAACGAATGCAGAAAGACAAACAACAAAAAATACTATCACAAATAGAGCTTGCAGATGAAAACGAACATGTACAAGATTTCTGGCAGAAGATAAATTCTATCACAAATACCAAAGAAAACAACAAATTGAAAGAAATCCCGCACACTATATGGACTAAACACTTCCAACAAATTGGCAAAAATAACACTACCACACCGGATAGAATACAGGAAATAGAAACACAACTAATACAATTAGAAAATGAAATGGAAAACAATCATGAATTAAATAAACCAATAACACTATCAGAAGTGGTACAAGTGACAAGATCAATAAAAAATAATAAAGCAAGTGGACCAGACGGCATTCCAGGAGAACTAGTAAAATACAGCAACATCAAAGTTAAACAAGCACTGACACAAGTATACAACAATGTACTAGATACAGGAATCTATCCAAAAATATGGAATACCAGCGTTATAACCCCAGTACACAAGAAAGGAGACAGGACAGACACAAACAACTACAGAGGTATTTCAGTTGGTAATGTGATAGCTAAATTATTTAGTATGATCATTAACAATAGAATATCAAACTATCTGGAAAGAAATAACATCATCCACCCAAACCAAGCAGGTTTCCGACGCAAACATAGAACTATCGACCATATTCTTACACTGCACACTATTATAAAGAAATACCATTCAAGAAATAAGAAAATCTACTGTTGCTTTGTAGACCTCAAAAAGTGTTTTGATACAATTTGGAGGAAAGCACTACTCTATAAATTACTATGTAACAACATCAACGGAAATGTATACAACATAATGAAAAACATGTACACCAATATGAACTTCATCGTGAAATTAACTGACGTGATAACAGAAAAGTTCCAAATTGATAATGGAGTTAAACAAGGCTGTCCACTAAGCCCGACATTGTTTAATATCTTTGTAAACGATTTCACTACCGGACTCGCAAACATTGAAACAAATGCACCAAAGCTTAATAACAAAACAATCAACAGCCTGTTGTATGCAGATGATATTGCATTGATGTCAACATCCTATGAAGGAATACAGAATGCACTGGACTACCTTCATCGATACACAACAGACTGGCGATTGCAAGTAAACACAAACAAAACACAAATAATGGTATTTAGAAAATCAGGATGCAAACAAGATACAAGACAATTCAAATGTGGCTTGGAAGAAATAAAAACTACAGAACAATACACATATCTCGGTGTAACATTCAAGACAAATGGCTCTATGAGCTCCACAGCAACCAGATTGTCAGACAAAGCCAGCAAAGCTGCAAGAATCCAGTCACAGATATATTCGACAAAGATAAACAGTACTAAGATAAAGGAAAAACTCATGAATACAACACAGCTACCTATCCTGACATATGCTGGCGAAATATGGGGTGTTCTCCAAAATCAAACAACTTGGGACAAAACAGAGACAGAAAAATTCCATCTACGTTTTTGTCGCCAAATATTAAATGTCAGCAACAGAGTGAGCAAAATAGGATGCAGAATGGAACTTGGGAGAGAACCACTGATTAGTAGAATATACTACTCAGCAATAAACTATTACAAATACCTCAAGACATTAGACAATAACAACTTAGCCTATTATGCAATGAATGACATGGAGAACAATGATTACACAGGTTCATGGCTAACTACCTTTGAACACAATATACAATTATATAACAGCAAGAATATCAACAATTTAACAAAACAAGAACTATACAACTCAATTAGACAATATTATATCAATCAATGGAATGAAAATAACAAAAGGGAAAACTCTAAGTTACGTACATACAACAACTTCAAAAATTCCCTGGAACAAGAAGAATACATTAAAGTAATGAACAATAAACAACACATCAAAACAATAGCCAAATTTAGATTAAGTTGCCATCAACTAGCCATTGAGAAGGGTAGATATACAAAACCAAAAACACCAGTAGAAGACAGACTATGTACACATTGTAAAGAAATAGAAGATGAAAGACATCATCTAATTCATTGTAAATTATATACAAAACAAAGAGAAAGAATGTTTAGTATTATCACTACCCTCAACTCAAACTTTATAAACTTAGATAGAGGAGAGCAATTTAGATATATACTACAATCAAAACATAAGGATATTATAACCGCTCTCTACATATACCTGGATGATACATGTAGTCAATAGACACACACTAGAACTACTGTATACTTTAATATTTATATTTCATAGATCATTATTAACTTTATTTTGTTTAAATACCAAATTAGAAATGTAAAATTTTCTAAACGGCTAAAATAAAGTGTTATCTTATCTTATCTTTACATAGGGGAGTCAGCCAGAGAGACAGGCAGACATTAATTTCTGTGTGTAGCTCTTGACTATTAGTAATTTCTATTTACCGTACTCGCAATACATTTATCTGTATATTATGGAAAAATAAAAGTAAAATAACGCATTGGTAGCTTTTATTATTTTTATTATACCAGATAGCTCATCTATATTGTCCACCTCCACATGCACCTTCTAGAGAAATGAAACAAACATATCATCAAATCATGTGTTTCAATATTTTCAGGTGATATAAAGAACTGTTTAACCCCTTAATATACTATTCTTTAAGTGTTTTAGGTCATGAGGTGAAAAAAAGGATACTGCATAGGCCTAATACTTGTATATTGTTGTTGGAGTATACTTATCTTGTAAGGGAAGGGGAGGAGGGTAGTTTTTCTAAGAAAAGACAAATAACCAATTTTCTTTGTCGACAATATCCATAAACGCGTGCGGGCGCGCGCACACGCACACACACACACACACACACACACACACACACACACACACACACACATGAATAGATAAAAAAGTTTTGTGAAAAGACAAAATAATAACCCGCAAACAAGTTACATGTTCTTTATTTTCTCGTTCTTATAATTAAAAGAAATGTCTGACTTTTTCCCATTCATTTCATCATGGATGTATTATGGGACACGAATACATTCATGATTTCATTATTAAAGGAACTGACTGCAAGTAAATGTAAACAAGAGACAGTCAGGCAAAATGTTTAACTTCATATGGTCATGATGATTCAACAGTGTTCGACCATGTGTTGTTGTTATGTGGTCTTAACTTGGGGGTTTCCGGAAGTACGTCACGTACAAGGGCTTCCCCAAAAATGGCGGCGCTTAGAACGACATCGCTTGTACGTCGTCTGTTCTCACTTCATTGTCATCTCAGAAGACCCCAACCAGTAACGGTAAGAACGATGAGGTAAGTATGATATCGTCTCCATTTAGTTGGCGCTTCGATTTATACAATTTATGAAGTGGCCGAAGATGAAGACTTGCGTGGGGTTTTGCGGACAAGATTTTCTGTCCCTGTTGTTGGACCCTTGACCTTAGTCTGGATGCCAACGTGGTATCGAATCATTAAGATCGGATGACAGATAGCACTAGACTACCTTGGCCTTGCCCAATGATTTGCCAACTATACTACCTAGTACCTGCCAATAACTGACCTGGTCCGAGATTAGCTCATAATCTACAGACTGGTGTTTATAGGTGTCTACGACCATGGAAGTAGAACCCCGGTGAGTGAACTTGCGCGATCACAGAAACAAGTGTAATTTTACCCCTTTCATATATAGTTGGCTAACTACGTCAATATTAACGATATTATCGACATTTTATTGTATTCTGATATTCTGAGACATAACTCGGGAAACAAATGCCTGTGAGTCAAGTCAGCAATATAGACTCGTGCACCGCCTGTAAGCTACGACCAGACTAGTCTATCAGATAGCCCTCGGATGTTCTTCCGATAAAATACGACACACAGCCGAACAACGCTATCGAGGATGGCAGGCCCTCACATGCGAACTTCGTTCGCTTATAGTAACTTATAGCATCGAAAGAAAGCCCGAACGTCTAGCAGCAAGACTACGACCAGACATGAATCATGAACGTCAAAGAATCTGACCTTAGATGACCTGACCTGAACTAGTATAACGTATTTTGACATTACCCAACATGAACTGAACCGGCCTCTCATGGACTTGTCTCAAGCAGGGTACCTACATGCATGATGAGCATTTTTGCAATATTTTAGTTTCTGGTGTCACTATTTAGATCACCATATTCAAGCATAGACCATAGGGTCTATGATTCAAGTCACATAACAAGCACACACAGACTAAGGTGTAGATGACACGGTAGCATAGCAGTACCAATACGTACCATCTATAGTACCCAATAATTATAGTACCCACTATTTTCTGTGTGCACACAAATAGCCAATGCCAGTATAGATAGCAGTTAGTATAGACTGCAAATCACCAGAACCAAACATTATAAATCTCATTCCCCCATAATATTTCCTCAGCTGAGTAGAATTTGCTGCTCATTTCAGATGTGTGTTCACAAGCTGACGCCTCTACCCCTTTTGCAGAATTCCAGTATTTCTTTTTTACAGCCCCTCCCACTCAAACATATTTATAATACAGGAAAGCTTACCTAAACAACAAAATGTATTTTTATTTTCCTGTTTTTCATTCTGAAAGTTGATTTATGAATCTTGAGAACCCCTGAATTTTTTTTTTTGAACTGTGATTTTGTCTGATCATCCAGATTTCCACAATATGTACATACTGTCTTGAGTTTTTATTGTCATTGTTGATTTACAGTTCAGACATAACCCAACACAGACAGGAAGTGAATGGAGTAAATATACACTATGAGAAAGCTGGTAGTGGGGACCATCCTATGTTACTGCTACCAGGTGCAATAGGTTGGTACTTATATTCTCTCACTTCGTTATTTTGTTTTCTTGACCCATTAGTCAAAGATGTTACATCTTTTATTATGCAAGTTCATGCATTGCTGCTCACAGTCAGAAAATTATTCAAAATAATCTCAAATTTTCACTGACATTTCATCAACATTGTCAGGGGTTTACTACAGTGGGTTGACACAAATTTATGTGTATCAACTACTGTACAATTAGACTGTTGTTCAACCCTATCATGCTTTTAAACCACTGTGAGTGTTGGCTGATAGCGTGACATGAATGTCATATCTTACAAACTATTGTATGGCCTGTTCACTGTTCTCCTATTGAGTTTTATATCACACATACTGCTTTCCATCATGCAGGTACATCACAAACTGATTTCAGTCCTCAGTTGGAACGACTGAACCGTGAAAAGTTTACAGTTATTGCCTGGGATCCAAGAGGGCATGGCAAATCTAGACCGCCAAACAGGGACTATCCTAAGAATTTCTTTGACAGGGATGCAAAAGATGCTGCAGATCTCATGAAAGTAAGATTTGATAATTTCAGATCAGTATTCTAATTTTTTTTTTGAATATCATAAATTTTACAGTTGTGCTTACAACACCATTGTTGTTTTACTTTATTTGCAGGCACTTGGATTTCATAGATATTCTCTACTTGGTTGGAGTGATGGTGCTATAACAGCAATGATAATTGCTGCTAAGTTTTCTGCTTCAGTGAATAAAATGATCATCTGGGGAGGCAATTCATTTGTTAGTGAAAATGATGTGAAATTGTATTTAGGTAAGATGTCTTGTTCCTTCTTTTACATACATACATACATTCACGGACTAATCTATCACTGTGCAAACTCAAGGTAAGTTGTCTTAAAATAAAGTGACTGGGAACTCAGATACACTTTACCTACCAAACCATTACTTTTTTTTTGCACAACTGGTTTATAACTTACAAGTTCAGTACTGCTCTAGGCATTGCAAAGTGTTTGTCAGCATGTGCAGATGTGTGTGTGTGTGTGTGTGTGTGTGTGTGTGTGTGTGTGTGTGTGTGTGTGTGTGTGTGTGTGTGTGTGTAAAAAGAACTTAAAAACTGAAAACCATTGGTTTAATTGTCTTTGTATTTGGTGGGATGTTATGTAGGGCCACAGTCTAGTTGGGAAATTGTTCAAATCAAAATGATCACACCATAGGTATGCATTACCAAAAATATTGTACCATATGTATTGATTGTGAAATTGTAAATTACACAGGCATTTGGGAGATTTTATCTCCTTCCTACTCTTACAAAAACACTTACCGTATTCCAATACTTGGGTTATAGTATATGATATTGGGGATACAGTGACCCCAAGATGCATGACGTACCGAGGGTGTGTTGTATTACTGGTCTATCACTTTTATTGACATCTTTATGGAAAATGTGTTCCTTTGTCTGTGTAGTAACCAGAGACATATCAAAATGGAGTGAGCGTATGCGTGCCCCAATGATAGCTGTTTACGGAGAAGAACATTTTCAAGAAATCTGGAATCTTTGGTGTGATGGAATCACTTGGTACTACAAGGATAATAATGGAGATATATGTGATGGAGAGCTAGCACATATCACATGTCCAACATTGATTGTACACGGACAGAAAGATGCCTTGGTTCCTCAGTATCATCCTGATAACTTACACCAAAAAATCAAGGGATCAAGGTAAAAATTAATCTTTTTATAACTGAAATGCTGGTGAAAATATAGACATGTAGTTGCTTAGTTGTTGAAGACAGGCTATAATTATGAATAAATTAAGTCAGTGGAAATGTTACAAATGAAATTATTATAAATTTACATAAATCTCTCTAGCATGAAATGTAAATACAGCAAGACATTGAAGAATATGTACTTTATCTGATGAAAGTAAATTGATGAATTTATCAGTTCTTTTGTGCTTTTATTACACGTATGAGTGAGTATTTGTCTGTATACATTTATAATTTCATACTGAAGTGTAAAACAGAAAACAGTCTTGGATACTTGTATGCAAATGAACATTCCATGTTCATGAAATCATGTGAACATATTGTTGTTCGTAGTTTTTTAAACAAAATTTGTTATTTCGAATAAACACATTTCTGTGTAATGTCAACAGAACTCCACGAGGAATAACTACCAGTGTGGCATACTTGAGGTATTTGCACTTTTCCTTGTGTACAGTGTGGTTGAGAAAGACATTTTCATTTTTGTTTGTTTTTTGTTTATCTTACAGATTGGTAAATTGGCCAGAGGGTAAACACAATCTTCATTTGAGATATCCAGAGGAATTCAACAAATTAGCAGAAGAGTTCTTGTTAGAATAAAAAAATGACATTTACTCAAATTTTGTGCCCATAACATTGAACATGAAAGGGTATAAGGTAACTCATTAACTCTATGTGCTGTTATAACCATGATATCCATATTGAGGTTTGTCTGTCAGTTGAGAGGTATCCTCTTACTTTGCGGAGCATCTCTGGCTATTTAGTGTTAGAAGTTCTTTGTTTACATCATTGTTTATCAAATGTACAATCATATGAGCATCCCTTTAATAGGTTGTTGGGTTACTTGTTTAAGGACTCTTTCAGATTGTTGAGTAATTGAGGAAATGAAATTTACTGATATTGAAGAGATGGGTTCTTCACTCGATGTAGGCTGAGACAGTGCTACTGGTTCTGAACTTAGAGGACAATCTGAGGTAGTCCCGAGGATTGGTTCTGAGCTTAGGGGACAATCTGAGGTAGTCCCGAGGATTGGTTCTGAGCTTAGGGGTCAATCTGAGGTAGTCCCAAGGATTGGTTCTGAACTTAGAGGACAATCTGAGGTAGTCCCGAGGATTGGTTCTGAGCTTAGGGGACAATCTGAGGTAGTCCCGAGGATTGGTTCTGAGCTTAGGGGACAATCTGAGGTAGTCCCGAGGATTGGTTCTGAGCTTAGGGGACAATCTGACATAGTCCCTAGGATTGGCTTAGAGGACAATCTGAGACAGACCCCAGGATTGGTTCTGAGCTTAGGGGACAATCTGAGGTAGTCCATAGGATTGGTTCTTAGCTTAGGGGACAATCTGAGATAGTCCCTAGGATTGGCTTAGAGGACAATCTGAGACAGACCCTAGGATTGGTTCTGAGCTTAGACAACAATCTGAGATAGTGCCTAGGATTGGCTTAGAGGACAATCTGAGACAGACCCTAGCTTGGTTCTGAGCTTAGGGGACAATCTGAGATAGTCCCTACGATTGGTTCTGAGCTTAGGGGACAATCTGAGGTAGTCCCGAGGATTGGTTCTTAGCTTAGAGGACAATCTGAGACAGACCCTAGGATTGGTTCTTAGCTTAGGGGACAATCTGAGGTAGTCCATAGGATTGGTTCTGAGCTTAGAGGACAATCTGAGGTAGTCCCGAGGATTGTTCTGAGCTTAGGGGACAATCTGAGGTAGTCCCGAGGATTGGTTCTGAGCTTAGGGGACAATCTGAGGTAGTCCCGAGGATTGGTTCTTAGCTTAGGGGACAATCTGAGATAGTCCATAGGATTGGCTTAGAGGACAATCTGAGACAGACCCTGGGATTGGTTCTGAGCTTAGACAACAATCTGAGACAGACCCTAGGATTGGTTCTGAGCTTAGACAACAATCTGAGATAGTGCCTAGGAGTGGTTCTGAGCTTAGAGGACAATCTGAGACAGACCCTAGGATTGGGTCTGAGCTTAGAGGACAATCTGAGACAGTCCCAAGGAGTGGTTCTGACAAACATTGTTTTCCATAAATCATTATAAAAATAATGATTTTATACAGTATGCTTTTGCCCTTCTATTTTTTTACATAGAGACAGATTTTAAAGATGTTAACCTTGTAAGTTTAGAGAATTGATTTGGCGTATGGTGTCCTAATATCATCAATCTTGAAATGATATTTTTGTTGCAATTTTTGTATGACTCATCTACTAAAAATTAACAGGGTCTAGTAAAAGAAGCCTTCAAGATTGAAATCCTACCCAATATGTATCAACAAAGACATAAATCTGCCACGGTATCATAACAATGATAAAATTAACCAGTACTATTAAACTTAGATACTTCTTTTTTTACTAAGTCTTGCTTCCTGTAACTGAAATTTTGCTGAAAGCACAAACAGGGGTTAAAAATTATGGTGGTCTGAGGTCCCTGACTAGTGCAATTTCCTGTCAGACTAGTAGTTTTGAAATCATGCCTCATTTCTCACAGTACAGACATACTAGTATAGTGGTCCTTGATACATCCTCAATGGCATACTTCTATGCATCAATGCTATCCATTGCTGCCTTCATTGGCAGCTACTTTTGCCCTACCACAGAGTTTACATCTGATGTTTGCTATTTTTTTTAATGCATATGTGACACACATCATTCAGGGTGTTTGTTGGTAATTTTGTCTGTTCAATTAAGCAACTACATTTGTTTTTGAAAAGGATGATATATTTGGAAACTACGAATTAAAAAAGTTATTTTTTATCATTTGTACCAAATAGTCTCTTTGTTGTCTCAGTGGTCTGATACATGATCTAAGTTGTAAATTTCTATCAGTGTACCTATTAACAAATGACATGTGACTTGTCAGGCAGACCACCACCAGTCAGTCAAACATATGTATATACACAGTCAGATATACTTACATATAGACAGACAGACAGATGTATGTATGTACAACGTACATACGTACATACGTACGTACGTACGTACGTACGTATGTACGTACATACATACATACATACACACACACACACACACACACACACACACACACACACACACACACATACATACATACATACATACATACATACATACATACATACATACACAAAACTGTTTACAGAATTATACCATCATCAAATAGTTGAGGCGATTCGTCCCCGTGTACCTTAAAAGTGCAGGAGTGCAGTAGGACTAGGCCGAGTCTGGATGGACCTTGGCTTGTCTTCTGTATCTGCTTGTTCAGAATATCATTTCTATGATGACAAATTAACGTACGACACAGTGGGCCGAGTTGGCAATCACCTGGGCCGAGTTGGTAATCCCCTGGGCGAAGTTTGTAATGGGCTGAGTTGGCAATGGGCCGAGTTGGACCTACCCCAGAGAGGGAAGGCTGGATGCAACCAATGCATGTGAGTTTCTGAAATGAAAGTTTGGCCATGGTATCCTGTTTACATCTCAGTCTGTGATTTTACTTCACTGTCTCACTAACCACTTGTAATGTTATCCATGGCAACCAATTAATTTAGCTACGCCCCCAATAGCAGTTATCAGCATTCCTGTTTGTAGATATTATATGTAAATTATGTTGCTCTTGTGCTCAGCTCAACATTTAGATATTGATTTCATTTGAATATTGTCAATTATGCTGATGTACGTAATCACTCCACATTGTAACCAATCAGTTTTAGTGTATTTTTTCAAATCAATCAGTTTGAACATATGATTTTCAAATAATCAGTTGCCATTAATAGCATTACAAGTGGTTAGTGAAACCTCAATGCAAAATCACAAATCGCGATGTAAACAGGCTAAGCTATTGAGCTACCACAACATTACACAACCAAAGAAATGTCATATACACCAAAGCCATTGTTTTCATACATAACTTCGCACAGCATTTATTGACAATATAATACAAAAAGCTATGGTCGATATCACAGTGAATTACAAAGTAGCTGTCACGTTCAAATTTGCACAGCTATGTCATGTTATGTGTTATGTGTAACATAACGACATAGCTTAACGATATCTGTTCATTTGCACGGCAGTGTATATAACGTCGATACGAGGTAGCAGGAAAGTAAATCATTTGTGTAAAAGAAACAACATGTCAATGCCAATGTAACGGAACTGACAGCAGTAAATGTTATATGCATGATTGCCATGTAAGACTGATGAAGCACGGAATACTAAATGCCCTATCAGTTGTTTTGATAGCATTAACCATCTTTCCAAAAATGAAAGTAGAAGAACGAACATTCATTGGGAAAATAGTTGTGTATATCCATCGAAAATACACCACACGTCGAAAGTTCAGAAGGGACAACTATGAGGAATCTCGTGTGTTTTCCTCTTAACCTTCGTCTTCCATTTCTCCCTCATCCTCGTCGAATTCACCATCCTCTTCAGCTGTGGCATCCTGGTACTGTTGATATTCAGACACCAAATCATTCATGTTGGACTCGGCTTCAGTGAATTCCATTTCATCCATACCTTCACCAGTGTACCAATGCAAGAAAGCCTTACGACGGAACATAGCTGTGAACTGCTCGGAAACTCTCTTGAATAGTTCTTGGATAGCGGTGCTGTTACCGATGAAGCAAACAGACATCTTAAGACCACGTGGTGGGATATCACAGACAGCGGTCTTGACGTTGTTGGGGATCCATTCAACGAAATAGCTGCTGTTCTTGTTCTGGACATTCAGCATTTGCTCGTCAACTTCCTTCATGGACATTCGGCCACGGAAGATGGCAGCAACAGTAAGATAACGGCCATGACGAGGATCACAAGCAGCCATCATGTTCTTGGCATCGAACATCTGTTGTGTCAGCTCTGGTACAGTCAGGGCACGGTATTGCTGGCTACCACGGCTGGTCAGAGGAGCGAAACCTGGCATGAAGAAGTGAAGACGTGGGAAGGGTACCATGTTGACAGCCAATTTACGGAGATCAGCATTGAGTTGACCTGGGAAACGGAGACAGGTAGTGACACCACTCATGGTAGCAGAAACGAGATGGTTCAAATCACCATAGGTTGGGGTGGTCAGTTTCAAGGTACGGAAACAGATATCGTACAGGGCTTCATTGTCGATACAGAATGTTTCATCTGTGTTTTCTACCAGCTGATGAACAGACAAGGTGCAGTTGTATGGTTCTACCACAGTGTCTGATACTTTTGGTGATGGTACAACACTGAATGTGTTCATGATACGATCTGGATATTCTTCACGGACCTTGCTGATAAGAAGTGTACCCATACCAGATCCAGTACCACCACCAAGTGAATGTGTAAGTTGGAAACCCTGAAATAGAGATAGCGAACATTAAGATTCCACCCTCTGTATAGGATTATGCGTGTACTCATTTATTTTATCTATCAAGAACAGTGCTGTTTGTTAGAGCTAGAATCAAATGTCAATGTAGTCTGTCACTAAAGCCACAAGCCAAGTTACATTCTATGTTGCATTGAACATGGCAGGCTAGATATCTTGGACATGGTATTTCTTGATTGACGTGTTCTTGTTTGTATATTTGACTAGTATAGTCGCCTTGCTAAGTATCAAGTCAGACATAGTCTCGGTTACCCAGACTCACAAAGCTGGAGCTTTACTACGAAACCACCCACTGGCAGATGAATCTGGTGGTCTCATAGTAGAGCCCCCAGCGGTGAGAGTCTGGATAACTGAGACTAAGTCAGACCATGGATGTATTAGGGGAGACACATACCTGTAGACAGTCACAGCTCTCAGCTTCTTTTCGGACCACATCAAGCACGGAATCAATAAGCTCAGCACCCTCTGTATAATGACCCTTGGCCCAGTTGTTACCAGCACCACTCTGACCTGAAGGAGTTTATATGAGAATTGGTAAGGGTTGTCACAATTGTAGAAAAATAAACGGTCTTTTTATCGAACAGGAATTTTGGCTTTCGACTGGGAAAGGTTTATGAATCGACTTTTGAACGGGCCATAGTATTTCTTTTTGTCGATGGATATGTAGCTGAGAACCTTTCTTGTGCCATGGCGTTAACTGTGTTCTACCTCCATGGTTGAGCAGATCTCGACAATTTCCTCTAAATCTCAGACAACCTGTAGTCTCAATACGTAGTCAACATGAAATATCTGCAGAGATTTGACACAGATTAGATGAAATTGTTTGATCAGCATCATAAAACTTCAACTATAAACATGGTAATAACGACAGTCGGATGAAATACTTCAAATTAACATGTTAGCAATCATACTACCATAACGATCTATTTGTTCACTGTTTCATTATATTGGTTCACTCCAACTTTCGATTTACATAGGTTTATCTTTTATTTGGGTGTCAAGTTACTTGTCCTCGAATATCAAAATGGATTAAACTCCCCATATTTCCGCAAACAAACGCCTGAATGATTGTACTATACGTCCGCAACATAGTCCAGACTTGACTTGATGTCACTACACGATGAGAACTTCTTGAGATAGAAATCTTGTTGAGATAGTAATACTAAAACAAGTATCTGGGGTATACATGACACTATATTTGTTCAGTGATGTGCATGTGGTTACAAAGTTGTACTTACCAAAGACAAAATTGTCTGGTCTGAATATTTGACCAAAGGGACCAGATCGGACAGAGTCCATAGTTCCTGGCTCCAAATCCATCAGGATTGCTCTTGGAACGTATCTGCCACCAGTGGCTTCATTGTAGTATACGTTGATTCTTTCCAACTGCAGATCGGAATCGCCATGGTATGAACCAGTTTGGTCGATACCGTGTTCGTCAGAGATGACTTCCCAGAACTAATGGAGAGAGAAAGGACTCGTAAAGGACTCACGGAGAACGTAAAATAACGTTGATTTTCTGACTACAAAAAACTGTCTTTTTATTAAACGAATGAAAGCATTGTGGTATGGGTGGGGGCGCTGTCTTAGGTGACGCGCTATCAACACTTGCACTGTTTTTTCTTCTGCCTAGTTGTATATATTTTGGAGTTTAAAAAAACGTTAACCACATTGTTGGGATACTAACAAAGGGTGTAATGGGTACTTGCCACAATATTTGTCTCCAATCGTGCACTTAAGTATGTCTATTTCCTTTTGCCTTTGTTTTGTTGAAGAGAGAGAGAGAGAGAGAGAGAGAGAGAGAGAGAGAGAGAGAGAGAGAGAGAGAGAGAGAGAGAGAGAGAGAGAGAGAGAGAGAGAGAGAGAGAGAGAGAGAGAGAGAGAGAGAGAGAGAGAGAGATGGGGGAGGAAGAGGGGTTATTTTAAATTAGCGGGGAACGAATGAAAATGATCTAAATGTTTATTATCAGTATTCGTGGCGCATCCACGACAGCTTGCCCTTTCACATTAAAAGGAATAATTGCTCACTAAATGTAAGATTACAAGAACTGGTTGACTCTTCGATGTAGACCTGCACTGTAATCAGCCTATCAATCTAAGTATATCTGGCATTCTCACTATATCAACTCTTGACAACAAAACGATGTCTGCATACTAAAACCTCACATTCACCCCGTAGACGGATTACATGCACATATTTCTTTTATTTTCCTATGCACGAAATACTTCACTGGCTGAAATTCAGACTTAGTTTTCTTGTCTGCATACAAATTATTCACAAAACGTAATGGGGTACGAAATGGGTTATTTCACAGTCACCTGTGAGCTTAGAGTCAATTCATGAAGGGTTCTAGTACAGAATAACCAGAATTTGTGAAATCATTGCTCTTTAATATGGCTAATTATAAACACACATTTTTTGTACAGGGGCACTTTAATTGATTCTTATAACACGTTAGTGACTGTTGACAGTTCATTTATTATGATTGTATCTCAGACAAGTTAAGGAGATCCCAGGACAGTATTTATACCATGTCCGACAGTACAGAAACAATGCAGTCATTATTACACCGGCTAATCCAATGTCCCATATACGACAGCATTGATTTACACACCCTTTTAATATTTTTCGTTGCGTCGGAAAAAATATTCAGACTTGCGATAATGTTTGATTGACACAGAACAAGTAGTAAGCTAATACGTCCATTTGTTCAAATCCTCTACACTATGAATGTTGTCATTTAGTAGACGTCGTGGCTTTGCCATACAAAATCTGAACGTGCCAGGCTGCTTAAAATACTAATATCCAAACTCTATTTTATGCCTTGGAAATTTAGAAGAAGCGGTTGAAAGAAAAACCCTAAGTGCATTAGTTCTAACTGGTATACTCATAATTAGAGGCTTATTCACCGGATAACAGTATAACAAGTAGCGGTTAACGATAATGGGAGCCCCTTTCTATTGCATTGAATGAACAACTTCACGACATAATACCGTTAATGTATTTCTCATTTAGGGATTTCGTAGCGACTACTTAGCGTAAAAACCGTGACAAACAATACACCAGTCTGTTTGACATAGGATATTGGTCGAGGATACGTAGATGTTCGCCGAGCAATTTATTGTCAGGAGTCATCTGTTCTTGATTTGTACCGTTTAGCCTTAAGCTTGTCGAAGAGTTTTGAAGAATCCTGGTGTAAAATTAGTCAAAAGCTCATAGACCGCCTGACTAGTAGTATTGTTATTCGGGGATTATTGTCAACATTGTAGCCGATGCAGGTACTGATGATAAAAATGATGATGATGATGATGATGATGATGATGATGATAATGATGATGATGATGATGATGATGGTGATGTTGATGATGATGATGATGGTGGTGGTGGTGGTGGTGGTGGTGGTGGTGGTGGTGGTGGTGATGATGATGATGATGATGGCGACGACGACTACAACGGCGACAACGTTAACAACGACGACGACGATGAAGGCGATAAAGTGGGCAGTTGTATAGAGAGTAATCATGTTTGTCAAAATTATCGTATTGACTAATGTATTAATTATATTAATTATTGTATTATTTGGATTTCAAGTAAGCATACAGTTGTAATATTATGTAAGTGATAAAATTAACCACCGATATCAATACTCCAAGAACGACTGTGTTCATTTTTCATGATACAAAGACTGGTTACTTCAGCCAATACAGCATATAACTGATTTACACCTGGTGTGAATTGATACCTGATTTACACCTGGTGTAACTACCTAGTATGCTAAGCCGTAAGGGTGAAGCCAACACACGTTATCACATCAATTGTTCCAGTCCCTATCTAAGGCCCCATTCTCCTACCAATGCTTATTTGCTCACGCGTGTCGACCACAGAGCAGTATCCTCCCTAGTTGCCTGGGAAACGCGATAGGCTAGAGAATGAGTCATCACCGTCAAGTTACGAACCCCTAATTTAAATATCCGACTAATTTGCATATCTACTAATTTAAATATTATAAATTGATAATAAATGCCACTATGTGTTGATTGCCATAAATAATGAATACTGTCAGGACGGAATATTTAATATAATTAATTACCGTGACTGTAAACATCATGAATTTTATTTTTTAGAGAGAAGAACGACTGTATTTGATAAAGATTTTATGTTCATATTACTCAGATAGTAAAAGATAGAGATTGTGAAACTTGCTTATATCAAAGCCCAGCTGGGCACTGAGACAGCCTTTCATATCGTAGCGTCCAACGCCCGCTTTAAATCTAAACATTTTCCAAAGAAAAATGTCAAAGAATTAAAGAGAGAAGATGGGTTACCTTGGCGCCGATCTGGTTACCACACTGTCCAGCCTGCAGATGTACAATTTCACGCATTTTGACAAAATTTTATGTCACGCCTTTTAACTAGAATGAAAAAGGGGTAAGCAATAATTTCACAGTCGCTCCCCACTGAACTGAGACAATATCACAATCGCTACTGCAGCTTCTCAATATCTATGAAGGGGCATGTCATTTATACTGTGTGAACAACCCTTGTGTTCTTCCGCCGTGGACTATTTCCTAATAATTAACATTATAGCAATCGTATGATGCTGATCTTTAATCTCATTTCATTGTAACAGTAAATCGTCATTTTTACGTCCAATACCTTAAAACGTAATGAAAATACACAACGCATTCCAAAGTAGTTTGTGAATGACTGAATTTGCGGCTTTATTTTCCAGCATCATTTATCACCGACAACATCAGCTAAACCCAGACAGACAGGCATCCATATTCAAATTAGCTCACCGAAATTAATTATACTTCACTTCTCCTCAAGAACAATAACAGCAAATATGTTCATTTCACGTGTTTCAAGAGAATATCCATTATGCCATAATTATGATCGGAGTATGTGTACATAACAATACAACACTTAAAGGTTTGACACCCTAGACTTCCGCACTCAGACGTGATGGGTCAGACGATGTGACGTGACAGATAAATGAACATATTATATATATTAGTTTCTTTTCAATCCGTATCATGTTTCAGTGGATATCACAATCGTGGTAGCCAGTGTAGTGTTACACTTGTCTTACACTTCAGCATTTCACATGATAAATGCTTGTAATATTCAGTTCAACAATTCATCATGTGCATTTATCGTCTGACTCCATGTTTCATGTTACACTAGAAATCATCATCACAATACTTCCGTTTCTAAATTATTGAAATATTTAATCGCCTCTGTATTTTTGTGAGTGTGCGCATACTTGTCTCTGGATATTAGTCACGTTGTTGCTTCGTAATGAATGGTGCTAATTCATGCATAGATTTTGTTCGATTTTGGCCAGGTCAAGGTAACGTTTTATTTTACTGTCCTTCACAACTCGTTAATGTTTGCAACATTGATTCATGGCGGTCTAGTTTTCTGTGACTGCAAATACGTGGATACAATGTACTGACTTATTGATGGTTGGAGTGAGTGATTGATTGGTTGATTGATTGATAGATATATTGATTGATTAATTCGATTGATCGTTTATAATCTCAGCATATATTAAAAACCTCTCCTTTCACCTCTTATTAACCTTGCTACCACAGACAAATATTGGACGTTCTCGCTAATTTGAAATAATCCGATGTGTTGCTATGACAACATAGTTTCAGTACTGTATGAGATATACCATTTAATTGAACCAGTAAATATTCACTGTATCACATCTTTTGTCCAAGAGACTTAGTATTTCCAAGAAAATGGAATTCGGCTGTTTGACTTTATTCGTAGATGCTTACATTAACACGTACTGCCAATATGAACATATAATAAGACATAGCAACGCCCGAGTATACAGCTGTAGTTGGTATAATTTTTGTGACAAATGGTTATACCACCTGATACATGCAAACTTGTGTATGTTCATGATAAACAATCAAACATAGACCGAACTCTACCCATACTTTGTACACAGACAACAAGTCGGTGTATATAGCAGTACCATCAATTTCAGGAACTCGGACTGATTGATCTGTTTACACATGGACATCAATTCAGTGTACATAGCAAAACCATCAATGACTAGTACTTCAGCTAATCAGACTGATTGATCTGCCTACACATAGACATCAAGCTTGTGTACACGCTGGTGTTTTTATAAAACAGAATAACATTCTGAAAAATAATGAAACGTTAAAACGGTAAAATATATCAGATTGAAATGCATTGTATATCTCAAATGAAGATATGTTAGTCTTTCTGACAGCATAGACAAAGAAAACCCTCCTTTCTGTGACAACTGTTAGAATGTAAAATGGAGAGTAATTAATTTTAATGTGTGCAAATTTCATTGAAGCTATTGTTCAAATATCAATTATCATCCGACGTTACTTTGATGACGTAATGCATAATGAGATTTATGTGTCTTGGAAGTCATAGAGTCAACACGGCAGTAATTTGATTGCCTCAACTATAATGTCTGCAATTTATATCCATTTTCCCGCCAAAAGTGTTTGCATAGATGTCATGTTGTATGTAAGGTTTAGAACTATTCAGCTGCTTTAGATAGGAATGATGAAGCCATGTGTATTGTCAATTGATTTTTGGTTGGAAAAGGATATTGCTTACTCCCTCCAAAATACAAGTTTCCTTGTACATATCACAATGGAGAAAATAACACATACATGTGATAGCCAATAAGTTTTAACAATCTGGTTAAATGGACAACGACGTCGACAGACATGTGATAACTTTTTCCCGGGATAATCGTTCTAACAATGGCAAAAGTTCAAGTTCGTTGCTAGGCTGTCTTTTCCTTGTCTGCGATGCCACGAAGATTACTGTAGCGCCTGTGGCAATACCTCAAAATCAATAACTTCAGTTGAGTGATTGCGAATGTGTAGAGAATGCATGTATATAGTAGCTTTATAACCGTGGTAACAATGAACTTTATAACCGTGGTAACAATGAACTGCATAACCATAGTAACGATGGAACAGAATGAATATCTTGAAAACAAATTTCAAGTCCGATTTCCTTTTTATCAATTCAGAGACAAAGGTGGGAAAATCAATAAATAATATGTACATTACGTGTAAAATTTCGCGCAACGAAATTGATATTGCGTTATATAAATATGTACAACCAGAGTAATCAATTATCGACATCATAATTAATTTGATTTCTTCAAATACCATTGGTTTTAATAAATGATTTAGATTGGGAAAGCTAAGATAAAATAAAACATTTGAACACACTGCTGAAATATTTTGATATTTGATAACATAAATATTATTTTTGACAGTTGAGTCTTGTTATGAATTATTGTGTGAGTCATAAGCGGTTAGGCAATAATACTTACATTGAGTAATGTATTATCACGTGTCAGGGGTCACTGACTTCACACTCTGTCATATTCATACAGCATTATTACTTCTAAGTTAAAGGGGCATAAAATGATATTTTTTGTAGGGAGAGATAATTGATACAATGATATCAAAGGAAAAGTCACAGTCAGGTTTATATCTGCCTTTAGTACACTTATGGCGATTACTGCTATGAATTTACAATTTACAGATGATTTTGGGAGATAAATTAGCACCTTCGTAAGTTTCTCGACCTTGAACTTCTGTAAAGCCCTACTACTGCTTTTGTATGTGTTCTACCATTTTTGGGATAAGTTCTGCAAGGGTTTATGGAAAACCCTCAGGTGATGACGTAATCTCTTTGTCTTGGCACTCGTTGTATTTGTAGTATGATACTGACTAAAGCATACTGGACACTAAAACTATGACATGTTATTGCCAGAATTCAAACCTAGTATCAATATTCAGGGATAACACATAAACAGTTACTAGTATTCGTCGTTAGAATGAAAAGGCGATCAAAACCCAACGTCGTAAACCACTGGTCAGACCTCTTTACGGCACTGTCCAAAACGTACAAACGTCGTAAACCACAGCCCTCTTTACGGCACTGTCCAAAACATTGCTTCTGAATCAGTAGAAATATGTGCTCTGGCTTGTGAGAATGCGAAACCCCTGTCAGAAGACGATTGTTAATGCAACCGAAGACGGTAATTTAAGCACAATGGATTATATAGGTATTTTCAGTCAAGGGAAATATGTAACTTGGTGTGTGCTACAGTGAATTGAAAGACAACACACGCAGACAGGCATGCATATGGATGTACATACATACATACATACATACATACATACATACATACATACATACATACATATTAATAATGGTGATTAAAATGTGATGTCACAATAATTTACAATGCCTGTTTTACACAGAGATCCATCTATCCAATATCTATTATTAGATTAGCTTGATTGTTAAGACGGATATTGTTATCACAATCTGACCTAAGTCTGGTAAATTATGATCATCAGTCATCCTAAACGATTGAAGGAGTAGTTTAAACAGACGTTTCACTCTATTACAACATGAATACTTATCAACCACAGCTCCATTAGTAATGAATACAAAAGACAAATGGTTCCCTGGAGCTACTGATCAGAAAATAGATTGCCCCCTGTTTACTTCGAGAAAAATGAAGGACACAATTCGTCAAAATCGTTACAATTGTTCAAAATCCCGTATTATTAACAACTGCACTTTGCCATCAGTGGTCGAAATTCTAACAGCCAACATACATCGTGCGCTGGGTGTGACGACTGTCGAGCACATGATAAAGTTAAAAGAATTGAAATAGGATGATTCCCTCGAATTTAAAGATTAATTATAGTACCAAATTATAGCTGCTGTTATTTCCATTCTTTGTCTAAGCATGTCACGGGTATAATTAGTTGCATTAACTTGTACTACTGTGATTTCCTTATCGGCGATGGATTAGAGGAAGTTCGTGCTAATATCACATTCCTATTTCAGTAATAGTATGGTCTTATGATGTAGCTATTCATAAACTTTAATTCTCTCTACCTACATACATTTAAAATTGTGTAATATAAGGAGACCATTGACTGCATGGAACTCGTGGAGAGGAAAGTAAACCAGATGAAATTAGTCATGGTACGTTATATTATGACACTGATAGTATAATCAGAGAGAGGGTCTGAAGCCAATACAAAATAGCTAGCATGAAATATTTATATATACACTCACTCACTCACTCACTCACTCACTCACTCACTCACTCACTCACTCACTCACTCACTCACTCACTCACTCACTCACTCACTCACTCACTCACTCACTCACCCCCTTCCCACACAAGTATTAATTCTCAAGTATTTGTTTTGGCAAATATGACTTTATTAAATGAAGCATAAAACGTAAGCATATGCTGGACTGTGTCCCTTTATATATCAATATGCAAAAGAAGATTGTTCACTAAGAACTGAAAAGTTATTACCAAGAATCCACAAGGCAATTTGTTAAGTCAGTCGTGATAACATTCATACATTTGGTCTGTTACAGAGCACGTGATAAATGAAGACAAAGACATAACGAGCCAACTGATGACAATTCACCAACCAACCAAGCAATGGATTGGATTGTTGTTCGCTGGAACATCTATAACTTTATCATATCAAGAATACTTTCACATGACATTCCAGTCCTTTCATTTCACTTTATGTGGTTGGCTAACTAATTCTTTTCTTTGATCAATCATTGTCTTTCTTTGTGTCGGCTTAGGCTTCTTCTTCTCCCTCCTCCTCCTCATCGAATTCACCCTCCTCTTCAGCTGTGGCATCCTGGTACTGTTGGTATTCAGACACCAGATCATTCATGTTGGACTCGGCTTCAGTGAATTCCATTTCATCCATACCTTCACCAGTGTACCAATGCAAGAAAGCCTTACGACGGAACATAGCTGTGAACTGCTCGGACACACGCTTGAAGAGCTCTTGGATGGCGGTGCTGTTACCGACGAAAGTGGCGGACATCTTCAAACCACGTGGTGGGATGTCACAGACAGCGGTCTTGACGTTGTTGGGGATCCATTCAACGAAGTAGCTGCTGTTCTTGTTCTGGACGTTCAACATCTGCTCATCGACTTCCTTCATGGACATACGACCACGGAAGATTGCTGCAACGGTGAGGTAACGGCCATGACGAGGATCGCAAGCAGCCATCATGTTCTTGGAATCAAACATCTGTATGGTCAGCTCTGGCACAGTCAGGGCACGGTATTGCTGGTTACCACGGCTGGTCAGAGGAGCGAAACCTGGCATGAAGAAGTGAAGACGTGGGAAAGGTACCATGTTGACTGCCAGCTTACGGAGGTCAGCGTTGAGTTGACCTGGGAAACGGAGACAGGTAGTGACACCACTCATGGTAGCAGAAACGAGATGGTTCAAGTCACCGTATGTTGGGGTGGTCAGTTTCAAGGTACGGAAGCAGATATCGTACAGGGCTTCATTGTCAATACAGTACGTTTCGTCTGTGTTTTCTACCAGCTGATGAACTGATAGAGTGGCATTGTAAGGTTCTACCACAGTGTCTGATACTTTTGGTGATGGTACAACACTGAATGTGTTCATGATACGATCTGGATATTCTTCACGGATCTTGCTGATGAGGAGTGTACCCATACCGGATCCGGTACCACCACCAAGGGAATGTGCAAGTTGGAAACCCTGGAAAAGAAAGAAATACATCAAGTCAAGTACAGCTTGTTTATTATTTTTCGTGCAATACAAAGGAGAGAGATAGGCAGAGAGAGAGACTGACTGAGAGAGAAAATAGGTACACAGAGGGAAACACAGAGAGGCAGAGTGAGACTATGTGTGTGTGTGTGTGTGTGTGTGTGTGTGTGTGTGTGTGTGTGTGAGTGAAAGAAACAGACAGAGAAGTAGAGTGAATTACATACATACATACATACATACATACATACATACATACTTACATACATACATACATACATACATACATACATACATGCATACATACATGCATACATGCATACATACATATACATATACATATACATATACATATACATATACATATACATATACATACAAACATAGATGGGTGAATGTACATAGAAACAAACAAAGAGACAGACAGACGGACAGACAGACAGACAGACAGACAGACAGACAGACAGACAGACAGACAGACAGACAACTTGGTACACATAACACAGTAAAGCAGGGACTGTATAATGTACAACGAGACATGTAGCGATTTAGGGTTTCATTATAACACACCTGCAGACAATCGCAGCTTTCTGTTTCTTTTCTAACTACATCTAAAACTGAATCTACGAGTTCAGCACCCTCTGTGTAGTGACCTTTGGCCCAGTTGTTCCCAGCACCACTCTGACCTGTTGAAGAATAAGAATGTAATTATCATTTTAGTAACATGTTTAATGTAAAACAATTGCCATGGATCATTTCTTAAAACAACAAACACAGTAGATGAAATATTTTATGTCGTGCAGATATCAAACTTACCGAAAACGAAGTTGTCTGGTCTGAAGATCTGGCCGAATGGTCCAGAACGGACAGAGTCCATAGTTCCTGGCTCCAAATCTACCAATATGGCACGAGGTACATATTTGCCACCAGTAGCTTCATTGTAGTATACGTTGATTCTTTCCAACTGCAGATCGGAATCGCCATGGTAGGTACCGGTTGGGTCGATACCGTGTTCATCGGAGATGACTTCCCAGAACTATTACACAAAGGAACAAAGAGCGGATTATTGGATGGGGAAAAGGGAAAGAAACTCAAGTACGTGCCATGCTTGCAAAGTATTAGAATACAACTGCTCTTTTATATGTGCTTTGGGTGTGTAACACCTCCCCCCACCCCGTCAAAGGAAAAAAAATGTAATACGTCTCGTCATTGCTATAGTAGATGGCTTCAAATCATTTCTATCAAGTGGAAGAGATCTCATAAGACCCTTTAAATTGATTGGGCCATTCAGTGTGTCACGTGTTTTCGGACTACAAATTTGTA
>NC_135564.1:3380360-3382860 GCF_964340395.1 Glandiceps talaboti | reverse complement strand
TGACATAATGAGACTTACGGTATCCCAACATCAAAGGTGACATGTGTGATCGATTTTACCCATTTTTCAACAGGTAAATTGCAATGTACCTCATCGGCCTATATGCACATCCAGTTTGAACGAACATTCGGCTCAATTTTGATTTCAATTTAATTTAATGGAAATTGTTTTTAATATCATTACATTTCTTTTATCATTGTATACGCAATGTTTATTGTTATAATTATAATCAAAAATTTGATTCCATTTTGACGAAAATCACAGAAAGCAAAGTTTTTGCGCTCATATAATTATGGAGGGAAAAACAGTCAAAAAAGAACGGATTAGAAGATGTACCATCATTCTCATCTCACTTCGTCGCCAATATGATGAAAGCTGTCAAGTATTCTCTCGAGAAAGAGGAATCTTTCCAAGCACTCTCTTGGAGGGTGGAGGGGATTGAGTTTGGCAAGCGTGTGTTGCAGTAGAGTTGCCGTACAGAGAGAGGTCTTGTGTTTTTACGATGTGATTGACATGTAAATTGAGCGGATTTCATTGAGTTTTACATTAATGTTTCAGATTGTGTATCAAAAAGAGACGTATAAATGTTGTTGGGCAATGTTGCACGTCGTAGTTCATCCAAGGGACAGATTATATTCTAAATGGTTTTTAGTCGTCGAGTGGGGAAACTGGCATTATTTGACTGTGGAAATCTAATTTTAAGATAGTAAACATTCAACTATTCTTAATCACGTTATTTCTTACAAAATATACAACTTTATGTTGATATGACGCAAGAAACATTGATGACGTCATTACAAGGTTTAAAACATTGCCTCATTGACTTCAGTGAATCACTCCCGGCGGTGGCAGTCCGTGGATTGGTGGGTACCCATGCTTGTTAGCGAAATTTCAAATGTACCCCTTTTCCCAGAATATTTCAATGAAAAACACTGAGGCTCCCTTTTTTTAGTGAATCTGGGAGAAAATCATTGCAAAAAACACCCTTATTTCCAAAATCCGGGAGGTTTTACCTTCATGGACACCTAATCCATACACTCTAGGTACCCCTTTTCTACAATTCCACGGATCTAGATGGGCGACGAAAAACATCCCCTTTTCCGTGAAATTTCTAACAAGCATGGTACCCGCTTCGTCTGGGACTGCCACCACTTGGGAATCACTAAGCACGGCATGCAGACAGCAAGCGAAAATTACTAAGCTTACATTATAGCAATTAATTCAAGATTTAAGTAAAATGACCCGGGAAAATGTGCAAAAATTTTTCCCTAATAATACATTTTGTCGTACATACTATGGTTACAGGGCGTCGTTTTCGTCTTAATCAAGTCATATTAGCTGAACATGTTTTTATTCTTATTATTTTTCATTTTTCCTGATGAAATGATTCGTCAATAAATTAGGCTCGACTAGGTTTTATTACTTGTTTTCCGAAATTTTAAAACTATTTGTAACACACTAATGTGGATCTATCACTGGCGTCGAGCTTTTTTTAAGGTATAGCGCCCTCTTTCAGTTATTCAACCAAATCTCTCATTTATTGTACGAATGGTATTTCGATGATACTGGGGTTTTTGTTTTTTATACCTTTTGCCCAGAAAGGAGTCTAGGGAGTATATCAACTGACTAAATTATATTTTTAGATGAGAAATAGTTCATATCTTGCAGTAAACATGTTTTCCACCAAATTTGAATACAGTGATTTACGTATATACTTGAGTTATCACCACCTATGACAAACGTGAAATCTTTTGAGTCACATTACGTCATCAAAACACTTCTTTATCACCAACCATGTTTAGATTAACATATTTCATAATATTATTTGATAATGATTTCGTACCCTTAGGTTAACATTCATTTTGCTTTACTGTAGTAGCACTAGATTAATATTGATTGTGCAAATGATAATATATCAAGAAAGGGGTGAATTAAATGATAATATACTCCGTTATTTTTAAATCTCTATTTCTGGTTTTCCTCACTCATGTAATTCAGACATCTAGTACTGAGAAGGATTGACAGATATAGCATTAGGATAAATTGTTCATGAGTATTCCATGGTTTCTGTGGAGTCACTACAAGTGACACAAGTGGCATATTTTGCTCAGAATTATACTTGCGTGCATAAATAGATGATCCTGAGAATGTTTTTTTTGTCACTGTGACCTTCAATAGTTGATGAATGACTGACTGAGAGATAGAGAGAGAGAGAGAGACAGACAGAGAGAGAGAGAGAGATAGATAGAGAGAGAGAGAGAGAGGAAGAGAGAGAGAGAGAGAGAGAGAGAGAAAGGGAGACAGACAGAGAGAGAGAGAGTGAGAGACAGAGAGACAGACAGACAGACAGACAGACAGACAGACAGACAGACAGAGAGACAGACAGAGAGACAGACAGACAGACAGACAGACAGACAGACAGACAGACAGACAGACAGACATACAGCCAGACAGACAGTCAGTCAGTCAGTCAGTCAGACAGACAGACAGATTGACAGGG